>NC_141534.1:13005000-13292500 GCF_021556685.1 Rattus norvegicus | reverse complement strand
CGCTTTGCCTCTGGAATTAAAAAACAGTTGAATGATTATTTATATTATCGAGAGATGTACAGTAAAGCCATTGCTTAATAAGGTACATTTCAGAGTGCACCTCCTTCATGAAGTGATACAGGACAGTCTTTTGCTGACTCCCATGGAATGAAAAATATGATTGTGAATATTCCTTATATAAATAAATATTCAGTAGATACAAAAAGGGAGAGAAAGGCCACATCTTTTTTAAAGTTGGATATTTTTATTTGCTTTTCAAATGTTATTTCCTTTCCCGGTTTCCTGTCTATAATCCCCCTATCCCATTCCCCACTTCTTTGATGAGGGTGTTTGCCCTCCCCAACTACCTCCCCTTCTTGCTTCCCCACCCTGACATTTCCTACACTGGGGGTCCTGCCTTAGCAGGACCAAGGGCTTCTCCCCTCATTGGTGCTCAACAAGGCCATCCTCTGATACATATGCAGCTGGAACCATGGGTCTATCCATGTGTACTCTTTAGGTAGTGGTTTAGTCCCTGGGAGCTCTGGTTGGTTGCTATTGTTGTTCTTACAGGGGTTGCAAGCCCCTTCAGCTCCTTTAATTCTTTCTCTAACAATTCCAGTGGGGACCCCATTATCAGTTCAATGGTTGGCTGCTAGCATTCGCCTCTGTGTTTGTCACGCTCTTGCTGAACCTCTCAGGAGACAGCACTATCAGGCTCCTGTCAGCATGCACTACCTGGCTTTATCAATATTGTCTAGTTTTGGTGGCTGTATATATATGGGCTATATACCCAGGTGTGGCAGGCACTGAATGGCCATTCCTTCAGTCTCTGCTCAAAACTTTGTCTCCATATCTTCTCCTCTGAATTTTCTTCCCCCTTTTAAGAAGGAATGAAGCATCCACTCGTTGGTCATCCTTCTTTTTGAGCTTCATGTGGTCTATGGATTGTATCTTGGGTAGTCCAAGCTTTTGAGCTAATATCCACTAATCAGTGAATGAATGCCATGAGTGGTTTTTTTTTTTTCTTTTTTCTTTTTGGTGATTGGGTTACCTCACTCAGGATGATATTTTCTAGTTCCATTCATTTGCCTATGAATTTCATGAAGTCATTGTTTTTGATAGCTGAGTAGTACTCCATTGTATAGATATACAACATTTTCTATGTCCATTCCTCTGTTGAAGGGTGTCTGGGTTCTTTCTAGCTTATGGCTATTATAAATAAGGCTGCGATGAACATAGTGGAGCATGTGCCTTTGTTGTATGTTGGAGCATCATTTGGGTATGTGCTCAGAAGAGGTATTGCTGGGTACTCAGGAATTGTCCAATTTTCTGAGGAACCTCCAGACTGATTTCCAGTGTAGTTGTACCAACTTGCAATCCCACCAACAATGGAGGCATGTTCCTCTTTCTCCACATCCTCGTCAGCATCTGTTGTTACCTGAGTTTTCATCTTAGCTATTCTGACTGGTGTGAGGTGGAATCTCATGGTTGCTTTGATTTGTATTTTCCTGATGACTAAGGATGTTGAACATTTCTTTAGGCACTTGTCAGCCATTCAATATTCCTCAGCTGAGAATTCTTTGTTTAGCTCTGCACCCCATTTTTAGTAGGATTCCTTGGTTCTCTGGGATGTAACTTCTTGAGTTCCTTGTATATATTGGATATTAGCCCTCTATGAGATGTAGGATTGGTAAAGACCTTTCCCCAATCTGTTGGTTGTCGTTTTGTCCTAACAACAGTGTCCTTTGCCTTACAGAAGCTCTGTAGTTTTATGAGGTCCCATTTGTCAAGTCTTGGTCTTAGAGCATAAGCCATTGGTGTTTTGTTCAGGAAAATTTCCCCAGTGCCCATGTGATCGAGTCTCTTCCCCACTTGTTCTTCTATTAGTTTAAGTGTGTCTGGTTTTATGTGGAGGTCCTTGATCCACTTGAGCTTTGTACAGGGTGATAAGAATGGCTTGATTTGTATTTTTCTACATGCTGACCTCCAGTTGAACCAGCACCATTTGTTGATAATGCTATCTTTTTTTCCACTGTATGTTTTTAGCTCCTTTGTCAAAGATCAAGTGACCATAGGTGTGTGGGTTCATTTCTGGGTCTTCAATTCTGTTCCACTGATCTATCTGCCTGTTTCTGTACCAATACCATACAGTTTTATGACTATTGCTCTGTAATACTGCTTGAGGTCAGAAACAGTGATTCCCCCAGAAGTTCTTTTATTGTTGAGGATAGTTTTCACTATCCTGGATTTTTTGTTATTCCAAATGAATTTGCAAATTTCTCTTTCCAACTCTATGAAGAATTGAGTTGGATTTTGATGGGGATTGCATTGAATCTGTAGATTGCTTTTGGCAAAATGGCCATTTTTACTATATTAATCCTGCCAATCCATGAGCATGGGAGGCTTTTCCATCTTCTGAGATTTTCTTCAATTTCTTTCTTCAGCGACTTGAAGTTCTTATTACACAGATTTTTCCCTTGCTTGGTTAGAGTCACCTCTACGTATTTTAAGATATTTGTGACTATTGTGAAGGACCTCATTTCCCTAATTTCTCTCAGCCTGTTTATCCTTTGAGTAGAGAAAGGCTATTGTTTTGTTTGAGTTAATTTTATACCCAGCCACTTTGCTCAAGTTGTTTATCAGGCTTAGTAGTTCTCTGGTGGAACTTTTGGGATCACTTAAGTATACTATCATATCATCTGCAAATAGTGATATTTTGTCTTCTGATTTGTATCTTGTTGTCTGATTCCTCTGGCTACATTTTGAGTGCTATATTGAAAAAGTAGGGAGAGAGTGGACAGCCTTGTCTAGTCCCTGATTTCAGTGGGATTGCTTCATTTTTCTCGACGTAGTTTGATGCTGGCCAATGGTTTGTTGTATATTGCTTTTACTATGTTTAGGTATGAGCCTTGAATTCCTGATCTTTCCAAGTCTTTTATCATGAAGGGGTGTTTAATTTTGTCAAATTCTTTCTCAACATCGAATGAGATGATTGTGTGGTTTTTTTCTTTGAGTTTGTTTACAAAGTGGATTACATTGATGGATTTCCATATATTGAACCATCCCTGCATTGCTGGGATGAAACTTACTTGATCATGATGGATGATCATTTTGATATATTCTTGAATTCGGCTTGTGAGAATTTTATTGAGTATTTTTGCATTGATATTCATAAGGGAAATTGGTCTGAAGTTCTCTTTCTTTGTTGGGTCTTTGTGCGATTTAGGTATAAGAGTAATTGTGACTTCATAGAAGGATTGGGTAGTGTTCCTTCTGTTTCTGTTTTGTGGAATAGTTTGGACAGTACTGATATGAGATCTTCTAGAAAGGTCTGATAGAATTCTGCACTAAAGCCATCTCATCCTAAAGTGAAAAATTCTCACTGACTTTTGTAGACAGGTCTGTACTTGAAAGGCGGAACATAATTTCTACTCTTCAGCAGTAGGCTGCATGCAGTCACTTTTTTCTCATGAGTTTAGTATGAAAAAAATGGGAATGCATTTTTTTAGTGGGTGAAACGAATAAGTACCTTGTCTGTCCAGTGGCCATAATTATCAGCTATGATTAAATCATAATAAAGTATACACTTCTGAGATGATGTATTAGTGAAAGAGCGAACCCCAAAATGGGGAGCCGCATCTCTCGCTCCGATCGCGGGGTGGGGTGCCCCCAGGAATCACGAGTAGCCATTCTTGATGTAACAGCAAGAGGTAGCTTTTATTAATGAGATCCCGGGTCTTAGCGGGATCCCGGGTCGACACGTATCTCACACAGGAGACAGAGGAATCGACCCCGAGCTTCCAAACTCGGGGGTTTATATAGGGGAGGTAAGGGGCATTCGCGCGGTTATACATGATTGGTCAATTCAAATAGTGCACAGTTACTTTCGGCGCGAAATTACATCAGCAAGGAGTATGTGTTATCTAGCAGCTCGGCAGGCAGGTAGGGTGGCTCATCTCACTCAGGGGGGTGAAGGAAGGGGAGGGGGTGGCTTCGGATGGTCAGTGTCCTTGGGGCTGATAGCTGGTTTGGCAAGTCCTATCTCTGGCTCTTCCTCAGGCACGTCCGACCCTGCATATCCAGACTCTGACAATGAGCAACCTTTATGAAACTCTAGTTCTGCACATTTGGGCTCTGACAATGAGTAACCTTTATGAAACTCTAGTTCTACATTAAGAATGACACTTTGACTCTGAAGTCTTTCATTTCCAGCCCCCAACCCAATTGTTGAACACATCATTCTAAATTGAGGTATATTCTATAAAATAATTCAGAAGTCCTCTAAAGTCTTTTAGTTTGTCAAGGACAGGGAGTCTGAGAAAGCCACCATCTAGAAGAAAATAATACTAAATTCAAGATGACACTCTGGAGCACAAAAGGGTATTGGGAACGGAAAAATAAATCTGATGAAATATAGACTTTGATCAACCATACTTGTTGACATGATTTTATTATTTGTGACAAACATACTCAACTGAGGTCTTGAGATAATGTGGTTGGTAACACTTGTTGCCAAGCCTGACCACTTGGGTTTAGTCTCGGACTCACATGGTGGAAGGAGAGAGCTATCTCCCACACGTTGGTCTTTGACTTCTACACATATGCTGTGACACACACACACACACACACACACACACACACACACACACACACACAATCTCACATCCTGATAACTGAAGATTTTAACAGTTAGCTAATGGCGGTGGGCTATATGAGGCCTCTGAATAATGGCTAATGGGCATTGTGTATGAAATGTTCAAACTCCCTAGTGTCCTGGGAGGCAAGTGTATAAAGCACAGTGAGATGCTATGCACAGTCACTCAACTGCAATTTGGGCAATTTCAGATTCTCCAAGAAGGTAGAGTTTGGGAATGGAACAGTAATGGGTATGAGGTATGAGTATAAAGTGGCACATCCATTTAGAATATGTGTTTAATAAAACTTAGTAAAGCTGGAGATGTGGGTTCCCCAGTATTCAGTCACTTCACTTTGAGATATAAATCCTAAAGGGCGTTTATAGTCCTACAGGTCCACAAACAACATATGGCATCCTATACAGGAATACTCAGTGAATCATTTGTAATAATGGCTGAGATGACATATTCTAGACAAGCATTGGTGTTTGAAAGAATAAACTGTGGTCTATCAATAGGAGCAGGAAGTGAATGAACTATACACACAAAAGCAGCTGAATCCCCAAAGTAGCTTTGAATGATGAAAGTCAGTCTCTGAGGACATCATTCAGTATGAGTCCATTCATACAGTAATCAGAAAATACCAAAGTACATTATAATTTTTGGATGAGCATATATGTGTTAATATTGCAGGACCATGAGGGTACTCAAATGTTAAATTAACATATTGAGTGGGTTTTTTTTTTTTTTTTTGGTTCTTGTTTTACTTGTAGCTAAGTTTTTTTCTTTTCCTGGTTTAGGATGTCAGTTTTCATTCTTGTTGGGTGTGCATGCTTCTGGCACTGCTCCCTCGTGCCCATGTAATTTGCTGCTTTTTTGTTTTAGTGGCCTAGGAAATAAGATAATTGCGCTTGTTGACTATTGCATAAGACAAGCGGTCTCCAGATTTGGATTTAGGGCACTCTCCTATGAACAAATTACATGACCTTTGGTGTGTAGGCAATGTCACATTCATTTATTTAAGAAATGATTTAACCGGTTCCTACCACAGACCAGTTTCCTCCTTCTGTTGTGGGCTCTAGAAATACAGCAACAAACACTAGTACAAAGTCTTGAAAGTTATGTAATTGTCAGTCTAGTGTCTATGTAGGCTGTTGAGTCTACTTTAAGTATATATTCTGTGTGTGTGTGTGTGCGTGTATTTGTGTGTGCACACATGGGTGTGTGCATGTTCAGATGTGCATGCATGGAGGCCAGATACCAACTTTGGGTATCACTTCTCAGGAGCTATTCATTGCGTCTTTGAGACATGGTCTTACTGGGATTTGAAGGTTCACCTACCAGCCCAGGCTGGTTGATCCACTCGGGAACACATAGCACTCACATTCCAGTGTGTATATATACGATAATTAAAAAGCCTGTAGCCAGGTAGGTGTCAGCTCTGTTTATATTTGTAGCTAATGAGGAATTGCTAACAGACCTGCTAATAATAATGTCTTAGAATGCACAACATTATTGTATCTTCAGGCTCAATCTATAGCTTATGTCTTGTTTGCTCCAGCCAAACGAACATGGCCAGAATTAAAATGCATTTTTTTTCTTCAGTACTTTGAGAGTAAATGAAGGACCTTGGATATATTAGGCAGGCACAATTCTGCTGAGGCATAACTCACATCTGACTTATAGTTTTTTGGATACAATTAAATTTTCTTCCAAATATTCTAAGGGAATATATAAATTATCTGTTGGACCAGCCCAACTTGGGATACATCCCATGGTCAGGCACCAAACCCTGACACTGATGCCATGTTGTGTGTGCAGACAGGAGCCTAGCATGGCTGTCCTCTGAGAGACTCTACCAGCAGCTGACAGAGACAGATGCAGATACTTAAAGTCAAACATTAGATTGAGGTCAGGAGAGTCCTGTGGAAGAGTTAGGGGAAGAATCGAAGGAGCTGAAGGAGGCGGCAACCCCATAGGAAGAACAACAATATCAACTAACCTGTCCTTCTGGGGTCTACCAGCCAAAGAGCATACATGGGCCGGTCTGTGGCCCCTGGCACATATGTAGCAGAGGACTGCCTTGTCTGTCTTCAGTGGGAAAGGATGTGCCTAATCCTGTAGAGACTTGATGCCCCAGGGAAGGGGAATGCTGGAGGTGGGTGAAGTGGGGGTAGGTAGGTGACAGTGGGGGGGGGTGGTGGATGGATGCGTGAGGGAATACCCTCTCGCAGTCAAATGGGAGGGGGTTGGGGTGAAGAACTCTGGGAGGGGGGATTAGGAAGGGAACAACATTTGGAATGTAAATAAATAAAATAATTTAATAACAATAAAACCCCCTAAGAGTGGCACCCATCATTTCAGGTCACACTCTGAACATCTGAGTGTATATATGTGACATTGTATGGGGGAATGTGATAAACTTTTATAAACTGTTGAGTAACGCTTGAGAGTCTGAGCCTTTATTCTTCTTAGTTAGCTCTTCATTTCTGAGAAGAAGAAGAAGAAGAAGAAGAAGAAGAAGAAGAAGAAGAAGAAGAAGAAGAAGAAGAAGAAGAAGAAGAAGAAAAAGAAGAAGAAGAGGAAGTAGAAGAAGAGAAGGAGGAAGAAGAAGAAGAGGAAGAAGAAGAGGAGGAGGAGGAAGAAGAAGAAAAAGAAGAAGAAAAAGAAGAAGAACAACAACAAAAATGGTTTCAGTAGGCTTTAACTCAATGGAAAGCAAAAATAAAACCATATCTATTGGTTCAAAATAATATACTGTAATCTATACTTTTGGCATTTTAGTGTTTAGAAAAGCTCTTGAGTCTTCGTGCGTTTAAATTCAAAGTGTGCCCTCGTGGACTGTCATCTAATGCTGCTATCTGTCTCAGAGACATGAGCCAATTTGCAATGTCCACTTCAGTTGTCATTTGGAAACAACTCTTTTTCACAGTGTCCTGACATTGACAGTCAGGGAAACCGTTGAGAGGAAGAGAACACTTGATTTTTTTTTCCCTCAGGACATGAGAGTGTGTGGCCTCTGGAACTGTATCCTCATTTCACTGGGGAAAAATAATGACTAATCAATATGAGGGGCTGGGTGGCAAGGCAGGTTAATTCACTGGGAGTTAGAGTCTCTACCTGAAGTTTCCATAAACATTTCACCTCAAAACAAGCCCAGAGCACTGCATGTTTGTAGTGGGCTGATTTTCTGTGGTCCTCTGTGCTTTATAGCACATGTATTGCAAATATTTGATTTAAGTCACATGGGTGGTTGTTTCTTCCGAGAAAAATCTCTGTCCCCGGTCAGCAGGTGGGTTACCTGTTAATGACAACAAGGACATCATATGCTGACAGTTACACTTGAGGGTTGCCTGGAATCTCCTCCTCTTCTTTCCACACGGCCACAAGGGTCTTGTCAGTTGATCCAGGACAATGCTGATGTAATGTAGCTAATTTACTCGAACTGTAGTTTTGAAAGGCAGTTAAACAAATACAGTCAACATCCATCCACCTAGAAGATACGTTTAATGCATGAGACCAGACATGTGTGGCCTTTTGAGGAAACAAAAAGGGGGTTCTTGGGTTTTACAGTTCTAAGCGATTAGCTGTATGCTGCTTTGCAAAGTAAACTCAGTGTGGAGGTCATAATGAATGAATCCCTAGATGTTTTCCAAGTCCCTAGATTAAATTGCATTCTTAATTGTTTGCAAATACATTGGGTTACCTAATTAAATAGGAATGACTCTATGTTGCTACAGAGGATAGAGAATATCGAAGCCTTTAGTACTCATTTTAAATTAGCTATACTGCTTGATAAACTAATATGGCCCAATCAGGAATTTTAGTACTGTAAAATAATGTCATACTAGAAAAGCCTATTGAGATAAATGTTTTTGAAATTATGTAAGGCAGTATTTTTTTTCTGAGAAGTATAAATAAGGGCATAAAATTTGGAAATCAAATATTTTTAAATTTTATTTTTTATTTTATCCTTGTGAATAGATTAAAATGCATTTAAAACACAATTGTACATAGAAAAATAAGAAAAATTCATTTATATCTAAATTGACATCATAAAAATACAGCAGGAGCATATAAAAGCTTTTATTTTGTAGGCTCAAAAATCTTAAGAAAACGAATTACACATAAATATATCCTTTTTATTGGATATTTTATGTATTTACATTTCAAATGTTATCTCCTTTCCCGGTTCCCCCTTCTCCCATCCCTCTAGACATTTCAATACAAAACTTTTTCTTCTGGGAAGAAAAGCATGAACAGATCATATATTGATATTCATGACAATTAACATTTGTTCATTTTCATTCAGAGACCCTAATATATCTGAAAACATTTTTTAAAAAATATTGGGAAGACAGGATCGATGAGCTTTATTGAATAGCCTACATCCCCCCTCTTCAGTTTGCAAGCTCCTCAAGGTTTGTCCTCTACTTTTGGAAAACAGTGACTACTTTCAGCTTGTGAAGGGAGTTTCTTAGGGGGATCTTTGATATTTAATTAAAAATTTTTATCACTTACAAGTTCCTTGGACTAAAATAACAAACCAACGGTTTCTCAAAAATTTATCGATTTTACCAATCTTGTTCCCTCTCGTCTTATTAGAAGTCCTGGAGGCAAGCCCGACACTGGGCGGTGCTTAGACCTTTACTCTTGGATTTTCGCAGGAACCTTCTGGTGGTTCATCGAGCAGGCGCTGTGGGCAGCTGCTGCTTACCTTATGAGAGCCCAAACCAGCTGTGCTTGTGCTATTTGCGAAGAGGGGCACGCAAGTCCTGGCTAATCAGTGTAAATATCATTTTATAAAGTTAAAGCAAGTTTGATAAGGCAGTGGTAGAAGAGATATGTCTGCTTCATTGTGTGGAATTCTGTCCTTACTCTCGACTTTATGATTTTTGTCTAAGTAAATTTCTGAGAGAGAAGCTATTACATTTTCTCCCTATTTCAATTACACAACATATTGAGTTCTCCCGAAGCCCCCTATGGGCCAGTGATTCTTAGAAATTACTGAGGCGGGAATCAGAGAATTTGTACCTTCTTCATTCCCATTCTGAACATTTTTCTTTTTAAATTATCACAAACAAAGCCACCACAGAAAACTACTTAACTACTTTATGACAATAAAATACATAGAATCGACCTACATAGAATCAGCCCAGATCACTGTAAGAAAGTTTCCTTCTATTACTAAATAGGATGAGGAAAATTTTTAATCACTAGAAATACTCTAGAAGAAAATTACATGTTTGGGGAGGGGGGAGAAAGGGAAAAAAAGGAAAGAAAAGAAAAGAAAGAAAAGAAAAGAAAGAAAGAAAATCCCCAAACCAAAACCAAAAGTGAGACTGAAACACACAAATAATAAAGATCCAAGAAAGGGGATTTGTCTCCTCAGATGTCCTTTTCTGTGGAATTCCTTGGTGCCTTAGATGGGAGAGCCTAGTAGCCTGGACACACATATAAGGGTTTGAAAACAAAAAACAAAACAAAAACAAACAAACAAACAAAGAAGCGGAAAGCTGTGTGTGGGGATGGAGTGAGGCTTTTCTGAGGAAGGGAGACTTTAGAACAGTAGAAATGATGCTGTATATCATACAACATGAAGAGAAAGAACTCAGTGTAGCTTATGTGAGCAGAATCCTCTCAAAGCCTTAGGCGATCCTGAAGTTACTCGCTGAGACTGGTGTGTGTGTGTGTGTGTGTGTGTGTGTGTGTGTGTGTGTGTGTGTGCACATACACAGAAAAGCACCTTCTTTGTTTTCTTCTAGAAGATGACATTGCTTGCTCACACTTTCGCAAGGACATTCTTTGGGGGAGCAGTTCAATAGAACTGGTGTCATGGCTGTGGGTGCAAAAAACAGCTGGATGGGGAAAAAAACTACTGCTGAACTTGGGGTCACCCTGGGGCTTCACCTTTTTGGAGACACCGAGCATTTCTGTTCAAGGTAGAAGGCCTTTTTGAGAAAGTGACATATGAATGATCTTGAAGTATCTTTTTCCTCCATGTATAAAATTACATAGCAGAGCTAGTTTCTAAATATAGACAGGCATTAAATAGCAAATAAAGATGAGTGTCTATTGATACAAAATTCCAGCCCTGCAGCCTAGACGAGCTGTTTACACACCACTTGCCTTTTTAATGGTGGGATATGAATAGTTCGGACCCCCAGTTTTGACAGGTTTGCAATACGATAGTTTTAGAGAGGTCGAACTAAAAATAGATCCGGGCATTGCTATGGCTGGGTGACCCTATGGAAGTCCATGTTTAGCTTTACTGTGTACAAAATAAGGAATGTGGGTAAATGACCTCTAAGGTCCCAGCCAAATCTAGTGTGATGAGTTTATCACTAGAAAAGGGTATGCATAAGTGGCTATAAATGTTGCTTTGATCTTACTCAAGGCCTTAATTTTCCAAATGGCTTTTGTACCTCCCGGAAACACTAAGAAAATAAATCCATATGTAACCCTTGGTGTTTAAATTACCCTTTTGCCACAGTGTGGTACTTCTGGAGTTGTAGTATGATTTCCTTTCTAATGAGACTTGGCTTCCCTACACAGAATTTTTCTATAAATAATGGATATATACAATTTAATTCCTGAATATAATATTTATAAATACCGAGTTATAAAGGCAATGCTGTTAGTAATAAGTCAGTTGTTATGAAGGCAACTTAGTAAATCTAAGAATAGCAAACCCGAGTACTAAGGGCACTCCACATCCATGATTGTGCTTTAAAACACCATGGCTACTTGAAAGTGATTAATTACATTGAGAAGTTGGTAATTTTTCAATTACAGTACAAATTTCTGCAGAAAAAAACGAGCCGATTTGATCATTTGCACATTTTTTATTGAACAAAGACACATTGGCAATGAGTTGATAGCTCAACTCATTGAGCTATCATAAAGCTTATGAGATAAAAGTCCATTTTCATCAAATGCCAGCAAATGCACAGTTATCACTGTGACGTTATAAGCATCTGCATCTTCTTGGGGTGTAGTAATGGCTGCCTCCCCTGGCCAAGTGACTGCTCTTTTGTTATATTAAGGAAGAGAAGCAGCTAAAAATGAACTATCAGAAAACGTGTGTGTGATAGGTTGAGGCATCCTGTGTCAAAGCAGTGAATAAGGGTTTCTGCATGTGGGGCAGTCCAGTAAACATGTGGTGCCAGGAAACTGGAGAGGAAGACAGAAACTAAAACATCAACAAACTTCTGTGCTATGCCAGGATCGTCTGTCTGTTCCTTAAGGGCTGCATAACATTTTTTGGGTTAAAGCAATGGCCTTTATTATAGAGTCATGTAGCAGTAGGGGTTGGCATTGTGTTTGCACGGTTAAAATTTGAAAAAGTCCCACAGTTTATATCTTAGTAAACAGTGGGAAAGAGGCCAGCCTGAATATAGACAGATTAGATCGATCATGTTTATAGAGGTTTATAAGAAATTTCATAAGGATCTGAAGAAAAAAAAAATACTGATCACGTGGCCAGGGGAGTCAGCCATTGCTACATCCCCAGATGTCTCAAATGCTAGTAGCATCACAGTGATAGTTGTACATTTGTTGGGTATTTGATGAAAACTGGCCTTTCCCATTATAAGCTTTATGAGATAGAGACTGTCACTTATTACCAATATACGTCTTTGTTAAATAAAAGAATGCACACGTGATCAAGAATGTATTAGGATTATATCAAGAATGTATAATGATTAGAAAGACGATGGTAGAAGCCAACAGGAGTGGTCAGAGATATCAGACTAAGAGATGTCCAGTTCTCTACCAGTATGTGGCATAGTCTGGGCATCTTTCATGATGGAGACCACATCAGCAACACCCACACTGCTGTGGAGCCTTCCTTTATTCCCACTCTGGGGCTTCTGCTAGAAGAAAGAGTAGCGGGGCTCTTGGTGACTTTCCCTCACAACCATTTTTTTTTTTTTGTCTTTTTCATGTTGGTTTTGAACATGAGCTGGTGGCTCCTGGAAGGGCACAAAGCTTGTGGGGTTCCATGACAAAACAGGGCACTATTCTTCTGGAGGACGGCTGTTGACTTCCACCATTTTAGGCATCTGTATCTATTTTGACTGTTGATAACTAGTTTGGGCTTGGTTTGTGAACCCCTTATACTCCAAGTGTTGGAATATCTGGAGCAACAAAGACATCCTTGAAGAATATTCTCTTTCTGTGGAAAAATGAAGAAAAAGAGATTACCCCTAACCTTCTATAACTTTCCCTTGGTGGAAGTAAATGATTTCTCGTTAGGGTGGCATCTACCTATGCTCGATAATAGTTTTGACCAAGTCATTCCAGAGGAGAATTCTCCTTACGGAGAGCTACATCCGTTTTCCCTGACCTCTTGGGAAAAATAATGATTCAGTTGACCGTAAAATGTAGGCAAACGTTCTCAGTCAATCTATACTAGGAAGTGTGAAAAACTCTGAAAGCCCCATCCTGTGGAAATAACTTAGGGCTTCTCTGCTGACGACTCTGTAAAAGAGGAGAGAAGAGGAACTCCCAGGAAGAGGTAGGGAGACCAAGTCTCAGGGATCTGACTACAGGCTAGAACTCAGCTGTCTACAGTCAGTGACAAGTATCAATGCACCAAGAGGAGATTGCAGGACACATAAGTTCACTGGGCAGATGTTTCTAGCTGTGTGCTCTAAATGTTCCCCACATCACCAGATTCTCAATTGAGTCCATCTGTCTAACAGCTTTGAACTTGAAGTTTGGTAAGGGAAACAGTAGACAAGATACCATGCTGATATTTGGGACACTCAGACTGGACATAAAGGAGAGATGGGGTAAGAGTGGGGCAGTGAGGGAGGTATACAGGTGGGCAAGAGATTCCTCATGAGTAGAAATGAGGAAACTTCAGCTCATGGTTCAGAAATCCCAAAGAATGGTTTGGCTGGTCCTTTGTGATTGAATATTTAAAAGTCATAGCACAAGGTTAACGTTCTGTGTCTACTTCAGTTGTAATTGATTCAGAGATATTCCTAGGAGTTGAATCTAATCTGCAAGAAAAGATAATCCTTGCCTCTCAAACAGCTTCAGCCCTGGTAGTGTGTGAGTTGTGTCTTACAAGGGGCCTAGGTCCAGGCATGGACTACGTGCCAACTTCTTACTACCAACTTCCACAGATTTGCAAGTTATTATTATCATTTTCCTCCACATGTTTCTGTTTCTCATGTGTATGTCTGGGCCATGTATGCTCATGGGTACATACATGTTTGCATGTGGGGGGCCTGAAGTTGCAGTCAGATGTCTTCTTTGATCCTTCTCTACTTTATATATGACCACTGGAAGGTTCTCAAGGTTTGGTTTGTCCTCTGTCACCTCCCATCCCACTCTTGGATTATAGGAGGGCTGCCACACATACTAAGTTCTGGGGCCCTGAACATGCTCAAGTCCCCATGCTTTCTTGGCATCATCCAGTCTGGTATTAGATGTTTAGAGGGCTTAGCATCACCATTATTTTAAGAGTAAAGGAAATAGATCCCAGAGAGATTAGCTTACCCCAGGTAATACATGCTGTTTGTCATGACGACATCAACACTTGAATCTAAGACCTTTCATCCCACCCATGGACACCGTCTTTTTTTTTTTTTTTTTTTTAATGACACTTTCTCAATTTCTTATAATCCTGATCACACCCCCACCACTGCAGTGTTTCTTGAGTTCCAGTCTCCATTACAGAATTCCTGGGCAGAGGACAATGCTATGTGTCTGTCTTGATGATATATTGCTGGGCTGTATACTAATTTCCTCAAAACTATCAAGTAACAAACAACGAGATGCAAAACTGAGAGTCAGTCAGAGTTCTTTAATTGGGAATCTATTTTCATGTCCAGTTAATTTTTCCACAGTAGGTAAATAATACATCATTTTAGAGGGTTGCGAGAACGTTCTTCTCTTAAGTGGCACTTAGGATTTACAAGAGGTTAGGGAATGGCTTTTCAGTCTGGTAATTGTTTTTATGTGTATCCACTTCCTGTTGCTCCAGGAACTCAGTGAAATACTATTTGTTCCCTTGAGAAATTATTTCAGATCTTTGCATGCCTAAGACACCACATATATGCAGGGCTTCACCTATTTAACATAATAATTCTATGGAAACGAGAACAAAGCTGTAGGAGATTTCATTAAAGCTTGGCTTCATTCCTAGCTTCATGGGCTAGTAAATGACCCAAAAGATCACTTCCTCCAGCCCGTTTGTGTGTGTGTGTGTGTGTGTGTGTGTGTGTGTCTGTGTGTGTCTGTGTGTGTGATGTTTAAATAATTCAAAAAAAGAATGTTTCCACCATTCTCCACACTCTGCAATTTACCTTGGTAATTTGAATCTCTGCAAGACTGTAATGTTTAGCTCAGTATACATCTTGCCACCCCAGCTAACTCAGGATTTCCTACCTCCTTTAATTACTTCTGTATTACTTGTCTTGTTGCTGTGACAGAATACCTTATGTCTTAGTTAGGGTTTTACTGCTGTGAACAGGCATCATGACCAAGGCAACTCAACTCAAGTCAACATTTAATTAAGGCTGACTTACAGGTACAGGGGTCTGTTCATTATCATTAAGGCAGGAGAATGGCAATACCCAGGCAGGCATAGTACAAGAGGAGCTAGGAGTTCTGTATCTTCATCTGAAGACTACTAGAAGACTAGCTCCCAAGTGTCTAGGATGTTGTTTAGTTGCCCTTCTCCATCCCCACAGTGACACACTTCCTCCAACAAGGCCACACCTACTCCCTCAAGGCAACACCTCTTAATAGTGCCACTCCCTAGGGCAAACATATTCAAACCATCACACCCTGATTAAAGAAACTTTCAGAGTGGATATTAGCCCAAAAGCTCGGATTACCCAAGATATAATCCACAGACCACATGACACTCAAGAAGAAGAACGACTAAAGTGTGGACGCTTCAGACCTTCTTAAAAGGGGGGACACAAATATTCAGAGGACGAGATATGGAGATAAAGTTTGGAGCAGAGACCGAAGGAATGGCCATTCAGAGCCTGCCCCACCTGAGGATCCAGCCCATATACAGCCACCAAACCCAGACAATGCTGCTGATGCCAAGAACTGCTTGCTGAGAGGAGACTGATAAAGCTGTCTGCTGAGAAGCTCAGCAAGAGCATGACAAATACAGAGGTGAATGCTAGCAGCCAACCATTGAACTGAGAACAGGGTCCCCACTGGAGGAGTTAGAGAAAGGAAAGAAGGAGCTGAAGGGGTTTGCCACCCCATAAGAACAACAATAGCAACCAACCAGAGCTCCCAGGGACTAAATCACCATCCAAAGAGTACACTTGGACAGACCTATGACTCTAGTTGCATAGATCAGAGGATGGCCTTGTTGGGCACCAGAGGGAGGAGAAGCCCTTGGTCCTGCCAAGGCTCGATGCCCCAGTGTAGGGAATGTCAGGGTGGGGAGGTGGAAAGGGGTGGGTGGGTTGTATGGGGGAAAGGGGATAACATTTGAAATGCCAATAAAAAATATCCAATTCAAAACAAAACAAAACAGCTACTTTCAGAAGAAGGATTTCTTTTGGCTTGTAGTTCCAAGATGTGGTCCACATGGTCAGCATGATAGAAGATTGGCTAGATTTCTGCATCCTAGCCAGGAAGCAGAAAATGGTTAATCCTGTTGTTTAGTTGCCCCTCTCCATTTATTCAGTCTAGAGCTCAGATTGTGAAGTGGTGCTACCCACCACTAAAATAGGTCTTCCTACTTCAATGAATCCAATCTACATAATCCCACACAAGCATATCCAAAGGCCCCTCCCTCACTCTATCTAATTCCTTACCATGCATTCTCAGAGTCTTGCCTCCTAGATAGCTCTTAGATCCTATGAGGTTGACAATTAATAGTAACCATCTCAGCTCTAGTCTAGAGCTCTGTGTGTTGTCTCCAGTGGAGACAAAGCTTAGAGGGTCAGGCCCCGCTGTGTAAAGGTGACATGTTGACTCAATACATGGACATGGCCAGCATTCAAGTTGCCCCAGTGACCTCATTTAAAAACAAAAACAAAACTCTCTTCCTTCCCAGGTCTTCTCCATTCATGCAGCCTCTTTAATGGACTTCTTTGGGAAATTTGTCTCTTGTCTGTTCTTCCTGAAACTGTGAAATTCAAGATTATGTGTGGCCATCCATTGGTCTGTCTGTGTGTGTGTTTGTCCCCTAGGTCTAGTATGAACTGTAAAGTCCAACTTTTCATTTTTTCTTTTCTTCCAAAATGTATTTGGAAATGACTACATTCAGTATTTAAGGCTCAATTTCACTCGTTTCTGTAAAAGGGACGGGAGCGGCTAACCAAGTAGCCTCATTTAAAACTAAAACCAAACTGATTTTCTTTCCCAGGTATATCTTTCCATATAATATTGACTTTCCTCATTTAAAAACATTAAGGATCTGTGACATACCAGGTACTGCAGCTGTATGGGCTGAGGATGAGCCATGAGTGGAAGAAGGGTCTTTTGTCTTCTTATACCTTACATGGCAGGTGTTGTGTGTGTGCTGCTTAGTATTTGCCAACCTGACACAAACTAGAGTCACCTGGGAGCAAGGGCCTTCAAATGAGGAATTACCTCCACCAGAGTGACCTGCACCTGTGTCCATGGGAGCATTTTCCTGATTGATGATTGGTATCAGGGGGCCCAGTTGACTGTGGGCAGTGCCACCCCTGGGAAAGGTGAGGCTGTATTGGATAAAACGTCTATGGCGAGCAAGCCTATAAGAGGTTTTCCTCTCTGATTCTCATTCAGTTGCTCTCCCTCTAGATCTCTGTCCTCAGCTCCTGCTCTGACTTCCGTCAGATGGGTACCGCTACTTGGAAATGTAAGTTGAAATAAATCCTTTCATCCCTCGCCTAAGTTTTGGTCAGCGGATTAAATCATTAGTGTCTTCACGAGTAGGTATTTGTGATTTGTTCTTTATCTGTAATCCAGAAAGGAACTCCCCCACACATAGCCTCACAAACTGGAAAGGGACTGGAGATTGTGGGGAATCCTAACACTTGGTTCAGAAGAAAATAGTACGAAGAATATGTTATTCAAATGAAATCTCTTGGTTGGTGGCCCCATCTCCATGTGGTGTCTTGTTTTTCTCTGTGTGATGTTGTTCCTGTAGAAAAGGATTCTGCACCCAATACAAATCACTTACAACTAGGCATTTGTGATACATTATCTGTATATCATATTGGTTCTTAGGGAATATGGATGTATTTATGCATATTTAGACATTTGCTCCTGCATATGCAGTGAACTCAAGATTAAAGCTCCTTGTTAAACACATTATTTATGACGTATTTATTCTCTTCAGAACGTGGTGGAAGTGTCTTTCACTCAGTAAGCGATGTAGTTTACATAGTGGGCGGAATGAGGGAGCCTCTTTCAAACTTGACTTTGATGCTAATCTTGGGGGGGGGGTCATTTAACATTGGCACTCCAGTTTCTTTGCCTGGATATTTGGACAATAGCTGCTAAGCTCAATCACTGGCCTCTGTTAGGTAAGATGATAGCATGATTATTGCTTGATACCAGGCTCTTAGTGCGCATCATAAAAAGTTACATTAAGATCCTGCCTGCCCTGAAGGAGGACTAGAAGCCATACATGCATAGGCAATATGAGAGGCACAGAGAGATGCATCCCGGTGCTGGTTGACAGGGTGTGAGGAGGAAGTGAGTAGGAACCCTGAGGAATGGATGGAGGCAGAATAGCATTTTTACTGGAGGAAACAGGCAAGGTCCGTCTGCAGGAGGGAAGTGAGATCTCATGGAGCCTGGCCAGGCAGCTAAACTTGTAAGCATTCATCTGCCTCCTCCATGCATTCTTTGTGCTGATACCTTTACAAGTGCACTGGTATCCCTCTCTCATTAGTGTGTACCCTGTGACTTAAGATAATATTTCTTAAGGTCTGGGACCACAGCTCGTTGGCATAGAGAGCTTGAAGCAGCATGAAGCCTAGTTTGTTACCGTTACTGGAAAAAAAAAAAGAAGCAGATAATATTGCTTGCTCTGAGACCACAGTTAGCCCCCCAGAGTCTAAGAGCAGGTGGTTTCTGTCTTTTTACTTTCTGGTTCATTTGAAAATTTGAATTCAGAAGAGTTGCCTGATTTCTGTCAGACACTCTGTCTTTGTTTTCTACACTAATGGTATAATTTCATACACACATGCGTACAATTAGTTTAAAAAGTGAAATTTATTCTAAAATATTCATAAGATTAATAGAGATTCAGTAATAATCTGGGTTTTTTTTTTTGAATGTCATAGGAGTTTGTAAAACACTCGATACATTTGCATAGTAGCCGCATGGTCTGATTCTAGGCTTGATTAGTCTTAGGTTTGTGGAACATTCTGTTTTCTTCTCTAGCCTCATTCTCAACAATTTATTCCTTCTTTTCATATGTGTACACATACACGTGCTACTGGCCTCCAACCATGCCGGGCCAGTAATGACTCCTGAGACTCATCTGATTGCCTGGTGATTGTCATGCCTTTATACAGATTTTCCCCCATCTCCAATGCCACCCCACATCTCCCTCCATTTGCTTAGGCTTCCAATGTTTTCTAGACCAAATCATTCAGTTCCTCTGTGAGGGAGCCCCTGAAGCCTGCACCAGGGACATTTGAGAAGCCACCACCTTAGTTTTGTTTCGGTGATTAGAAGTAGAACTGTGGCTACTTTTGTTTGTGACCACACTCCTTCCTGTGCTGTGAGACCCCTCAGGAGGTTGTGCTTCGATGAACTCTTATGAAGCCTAGCCTCACATAGGATCCATTTAGACAACTGTCAATTGGTGGAATAAATCACAAAAGTTTCGATAACATGGGAGTGTATTTCCCAGTCCTATAGTGACTGAATTTAGTTAGGCGAGCTCTAAGATAAACCAATCAAACGGGGAAATGGAAGTGGAGGGAGTGAGAAGGGAAACCTGGTCCTTTTGATCTCTCAATTTTTTCAGAAAAAATTACCCAACTTCTAAAACACTATGTATCAGCCCTGCTGTGTATTGGATTTTCCTAGAGTGGAGGCTCTACAAGATGATGCCCAGGTCTCAGTTGGAGAGGATTTGATTTAATTGGTGATCAGTATGGATTAAGTGCTAGCTCTCCACTTAATTCTAAAGTGCAGCCAAAACACTCCTGTAGATATATGCTATGCAGAGTTTTGGTCACACTCTTTGCAAACGAGATCAGTATGGCAGCCGCATGGGGTATATGGGGTGTGTGTGTGTGTGTGTGTGTGTGTGTGTGTGTGTGTGCAAGGAATCCGTCTCCTAAAGAATCTTGGGTAAGGCAATGGATTAATGATAGGTAGGAAAGCTTGTGTCTTTCAACTATTTATTTATTATGGATCTGTGTGTGTGCATATATGTGTTTGGGTACACATACATGCATGGAACGCATGTGGACACATGTATACATCTATGTACCTGTATATGGAGAACAGAGGAAAACACAGAGTACCCTCTCAGGAATGATGGCTCTATACCTCCTTTGTGGGCTCTCACTGACCCAGAGCTGGCTAGTCAGTCCAGGAGGGCTGGCTGGTGAGTCCTCCGATGCTCCTCTCTGCACTATTTCAGCTAGGATTACCTGGATTCACCAACACATGTAGTGCTTTCTCTATGAGTTATGAGGAAGGAGTTCGGGATTTCAGTTCGCATGCTTAACTGGATGAACCTTTCCTCTAGTTCTGAACTTGATATTCTTAAGTTTTGAAGTACAACTTCAAATTTTGTATTTTTGTAATGGATGCTTCTAAATAGCCAGCCCAAAGAGCATTCTAAAGTCAAATACCCCTATAAGTGAGTTTTCAAAGTCTTTTTTAAGCTATTTCTTAGAAGTGGATTCATTTTTAAGCTTCTAATTTTGGACTAAATAAACACGCAAGCAGATTATCTAGATAATTGAAGCCAAACCTATTTTGGGCCCTAATTATCTCCACTACCTCAGGTGAAAGGGAGTCTTTATTTTGAATTATTTAGCTAATTTAGGACAAAGAACAGTTTCTGTCTCTTTTCTCTGGTTAATTTACAAGTATCTTTGCCATCCCAATGTCTTCTTTTTCAAAGGAAAATGGGGGCAAGAAGTGGCTTGGAATGGACACATTACTCTGTAACTACCTGGCTGACATTCCTGGTTTAGCCTTTGTCTCAAATACAAGAGGGGAATTCTCAGAATTTTAAAAACACTGTTACTTGTAAGCGAAAGCATCAACTGTCCAATCCTATATTTCAATCCCAGCTCCAGTTGAATGCTTTGGGCCCCGTCCAAGATCAGAATGTCCTGAACCAGTGATGGGCTCCGCGTCTCTTCCCTTCCACTGGAGTCTCAAATCTCTTGGCACCCAGGCCAGGCTTAAAGCAAATCAAAGGCTGGAGACTCTGAAAGGCCCAGACAGGATAGCATTATTTTTATTTCTATTGTTGTGTCAATGTGGAATGTATGAGAACATTTTTTTCTTTATTTAAACTTTTCACATAGTAGGAAAAAACGCTCTTTGGATCAACAGTTCTCATCACAAAGGATACTGGAGAAAAAAAGAGAGAGAGAGAGAAAGAAAAAAGCTCCTTCCCTCCTTTACTTCGTATAGCAACAACGGGGTAAAAAGCCGTGAGAATTTCTGATAATATCCACTTCGCCACTCCTAGCGTGTAGTGTAGAAGAGATTCATCTAGGAGCCTGTCCATGTCAACGATGCTAAAACATCAAATATCTTTATTTTTTAAACTGTGAGATTCCCTGGGTTTAATGATTGCTGGGTGTGATAAAGATAAGGGTGCTGGTGAGGGTCTGGGCCAGGGGTTCTGTGAGCTGAGTGCTTGTCAGATAAGAATGAGGGCAGCATGAAGGTGTGCGTTTGGAGTCCCAGCACCTACACACATACACACCCCCCCCCACACCACCACACAGCACACACATACACACACATACAAACACATATACCACAGACACCATACACACACACCACACACACACAAACACACACACCCCACACATACCACAGACACCACACACACACACACACCCCACACACACCACACACACACCACATAGCACACACATATACCCACACCACACATACACACACACACCACACCACACATACACATACCACATATACCACACACACTACACACATACCACATAGCACACACATACACACACCACACATACCACACATACACAACATAGCACACACATGTACACACCACACACACACACACAGACCATACACCACACGCCACATACACACAAACACACATATCCCATACCACCACACCCACACATACCACACCACACACACCACACATACACACCACACATACACACATACCACATACCATGCAAACCCACACACATCATACATTCACACCACATAGCACACACATACACACAGCACACACACATACACACACACCACACAGCACACACATACACACACACACCACACAGCACACACATACACACACACACCACACAGCACACACCACACACACCACACACACACATACACACCACATAACACACACATACACACACACCACACACACACCACATATACACACACACAGACATCATACCATACAGCACACATATACACACCACACAGACACACACATACACACACACACACACGCACCACACCACACATACACATACCACATACACCACACACACCACACATACATACCACATAGCACACACATACTCATACACACCACATACACCACACACACCACACATACATACCACATAGCACACACATACACATACCACACACACATATATATATATACCACACACACCATACATACACACCACATAGCACACACATACACATACCACACATGCCACACACACACACACCACACACAGCAAACCACATACACACATACACACACACATCACAACCATACACACCACACACACACCACACACCACACACCACATACCACACACACACACACAGGCTGGCTGTAGCTGCCTGTACCTGTTACCTCAGCATTGGGACTGCAGAGATAGATAACTCCCTGGAGCTTCATGCCCAACCCAGAGAGCCTGAGTGGTGATTTCAAGGTTCAGAGAGAGAGAGAGAGATTCTATTCAAAAAACAAGGTAGTGAGTGATTGAGGAAGACATTCAACATTGACCTTTGGCCTGCAATGCACCTCACTCCCCAACACTCACATGAATGTGTACACACACATTCATATACACAAGCAAGAAGGGAAATTATTTGTGGAAACAACTCACATTACAGCAGAAAGTGCCAAATACATGCATAGGACTGAAGATATTTCATCAAAAGTCTAGTGATAACATCTGAAAATTTATTTTTAGATGCCATTTTATTGAAATAATAAATGTCATATGCTGCCTCTGTGTAGGTTCCTTGAATTTGCGTGGAGTTGTCTCCAGAAAAAGCTATTCTAATCCACACTTACTAAAATACACTCGCGCACTCGCGCACGTGTGCGCGCGCACACACACACACACACACACACACACACACACACACACACACACACGACTCATCAGGATTTATGCAACCAAAATGAGCTTTCTACACATCACCCTCAGTTTATTGGCGTCATGGATTATATTCATATATTCTCTAGTATTTCAAGCCATTTAGTCTATCTGAGCATTTCTCTCAAAAACCTTGATCCGTTGATAGGAGATAGAAGCAGTCTTGGCTTCTGTTACCTTCAATTTTATTTCTGGAATCTTCTTAAGAAACATCTCCTTCCCTTTCTCAAGGAAGACAGCAGTAGCGGTGGGAGATTTAAAAAGAGGGAGAGGGAGGACCTCAGAACTACAGACGACCTGTCCTGTCCTTCACTTACACTGCAAGTTAACATCGGAGTGGAGATCCAAGACTATGAAATCATTGTGCTGTGGATACCTACTTACCTCCTTACATGAAAACCTCCTCGTAGGGCTCTCTAGTTTATTTCCAAGGAAATGGGTCTTTAAAAATAGTGGTTAGAGCTAAGCGCTTGGCAGCTTGCACAGGTGCGTGAGTGATGGGTTAATGATTATGATAAAAGCTAATTTACTGAATAAACTATGTGGTTGACACTTTTTAAAGTGCTTTATAAGTAATAGCCCTTTAATCCTCCTAGCAACAATTTGAGACAGACGGTACGGTAATCCTTAGTCTACTGACGAGGATAGTGAGAGGTTAGGTAAATAGCCCAAAGTCACAAGTGAGCGTGTGCTAGAGATGGAATGTGAAACAAGGCATCTGCTTCAGGACTTGGCGTCATCACTGACATAGCATTCTAGGCTTTTCTCGAAGGGGGAAAGACAGTTTTAGTTACTGGAAGGAAGAATATTTCTTGGATGTTTATTTAAGGTACAGGCATTTCTATAAAACCCGATACCCAAGGATCTTTTCAGAGCCTTTTTTGTGATTATGTGACATCCAAAATATTACAGCTCCATAGCAACATGGATGTTAAAAAAATTAGAAGCCGTGTGAAGTAGCAAATGTTTCCCTTATTGGATACAAACTGACGAGGGACTCGGAACAATGGGTTAACCACTGACTCCCCAAAGATCATAGAAACTGGGTGAAAGCGAATGCGGTCAATTAGAGAAGAGAATGGGGTTGAATTGCATTTTATGTTTTTATTTATTTTGTTATTTTTAGAGCTAGGACCTTCTTTGGGAATTAAAAAAATATCTGTTAATATGAGAAAATACATTTTGGCCTGGCATGGTGACCGTTCCTTTAATCCCAGCACTCAGGAAGCAGAGGCAGGCACATCTCTGAGTTTGAGGCCAGCCAGGTCTACACAGAGAAACCCTGTCATAGAAAACGAACAAGCAAAACAAAACAGTAAAAGAGGAAAATCTAGAAAAAAGTTTCCTTTTGAGCATAAGAGTCCAGTTTGATCTGTGTTGTTGAGAGACAGCTAAACTGCCTTTATTCATAAGATCAGGAAGCCTGGAGTTCAGCTGAGAGGGTGGTCTGGCAGTAAATAATTAGAGTGAGAAGGAGAGAAAGTCGAGTCTGGCAGCAGGCATTTTAAAGCTTGTTTTTACATCATAGGGTTTTGCAAAAACTTTTTAGGTAAAATTAGGATTGATTCTAAATCCTAGTTAATAAATCTGGAGGCTCTGTTTTCCAAGAAAATCTCTCTTTCGACATCTGGGAAGTAGATTTGCTACAAATATAATGGATGAAGTACTTTAATGCGGAATGTGGGGTGTGTGTGTGTGGTTTGCTCCATCTATCTATCTATCTATCTATCTATCTATCTATCTATCTATCTATCTATCATCTATCTATCATCTATTTTCTATGACAGTCCTGTTAAGTGGCTGTTGTGTTTTTCTCATGACACAAAACGCTTTCAAAAAATTACATTCTTTGTGATTTGATTGATGCAAATATCACAATTAAAATGTTCTGTTTAGTTATCTTAGTTATCTTGCTTTTGTTTTGTCTTTCTTTTTTGATTATGGTCATTTGCTTTGGAAATACCTCAGATAGTGATTTGAACTGGTGGAAATCAACAAGTTGAGAGCCTGAATTTTGAAATATAACAGAATTTTTCAGTTCACCTTGGAATGATGAAAACCAGTAGAATTATTATTTTTGTCACTTCGACAAATGGGTCTCTTATGTTTGGGCTATTTCTATGTCCCCTTCACGTATTTCTGCTATAACCCTTACAATTATTTTCTAGAGGTTTTAAAAAATGGATTTTATTTTTGTTTAAATTAAATTTTATTTTGAAATAAAAGATTTTGTTTTGTTTTCTTTGTCAAGACAGGGTTTCTCTGTGTAACAGAGCCCTGGCTGTCCTGGGTTTGCTCTGTAGACCAGGCTGGCCTTGAACTCTCAGAGAGCTGCCAGCCTCTGCCTTCCGAGTGCTGGGATTAAAGGCATGCGCTACCACACCTGGCTCTAATAAAAGATACTTTTATGTCTTAAGCAGTAATATCCATGAAGTCATAAGCTTGACTTACTAGCTTCATATTTTTTCCTTTGCTTTTTAAATTAAGTACCCACAATTTAAAAGGCTATCCTTGCCTGCTGCCTAATATCAACTGTATATTAAGGTAGAAATTCATCCTGGTAAATTACTACTACTACTACTACTACTACTACTACTACTACTACTACTACTACTACTACTACTAATCTTATAGTCTAGAATCAGGGGACTGATTTGTAAAATTATCACTCAAATACAATTCCTCAACATTTTTTGTTTTCTCTAAGAGAAATGTTTGATAACTTTCTGTCCTAGAATAAACCTTTGAGCCACCACAGGCTTTTGGTTACTCTAGGAGGTATGTCATAATTCCACAGAGTTAGCCAAAGTAACCTTGATTGTGTGTGTGTGTGTGTGTGTGTGTGTGTGTGTGTGTTTAAGAGTAAATCATTACAAGCCCAAGCCCAGCCCTTTAATTATGAGTAGGAAAACCAATTTCCTCACAGCACACCCATCTCCAGATTGCAACACCACACCAGAAAGATCTGCTTCTGCAAATTGAGAAGCATTACCAGAGTTCTGTTTGTTTTAAATTTGAATTAAAGCTGCAGTGTCCTTGGGATGCATTTTTGAAACAATGAAAGGTTGTTTTGATTTGGTTCTCTTTGTGTGCTTGTGATCCCTCATCTCTAGGATTGGAGGCCAGAGCTTGACCTTGGGTGTGTTCTCCGGCTCTCAACCTCAGGTTTTGAGACTCAGCCTCTCCTTGAACCTAGAAGTCAGTGATTCAGCTAGACAGGCTACATGTCTCTGCTTCCAGAACCTGGGGTTAAATTACAGATGACCTGGCAGTTTTAACTCAGTCCCCGTCCTTGTGCAACTTATACATACATTCATGTGTTTATATGTATATATATATATGTATGTGTGTGTGAGTGAAAATGAATATATATGTATAATATATGTTCTATTATAAAATAGTATAATATAATATTATATAACATATGTATACACACATGTATATATCATATAATATATAATATATAATATTATACTTAAAATATTTAATATATATTATATGTATATATGTATACATATATACACATATCTGTGCATATACAGAATGCAAACATGTTATATACACATGTTATATATAATATAATTAATATATAATATTAAATATATGAAGAGAATATATATATATATAAATATATATATATATATATATGTATTATATTCCTTGGGTATGGAGAGTCAATTTGTTCAGAGATGTGGCCCTGGTAGCTACCCATGCTCTAGAAAATGGCCTAACATCCATGCACATAGAGGCAGCACCGAGCAGACTTAGTGGTGTGTATCTATGTGTTTGTGGTTGTCCATGTATGGGGAGAAGGGCCCAGAAAGAGTAGGCAGGGAGTGAGAAGTGGTCGTATGATCCAAATTTACATTGTATGCATGTATGAAATTCTCGAAGAATAAATATTAAATACTATTTTAATTTCATGTTTTCTTTAAAAAAAAAAAAACTATGTCGAGAATTGTATGTCACCTGACTGATATCATCTGGTTTGTTCCTGGTAATTAATATGATTTACAGAGAGTGAACATGAGTTTCTGTTTTAGCACCAAAGTAATGAATCCTGGGAAATCTATCAGTTCTTGGCAAATGGGACAACTGACAGTCAAGGCACAATGGGTCTGGATGTGAATTCAGCAGAGATCATCTCTTGGTAATCTTTCTATTTGAGTATGCTGAAATCATGGACTTTAGCCTAATGATCTCAGCTCAAGTAGGCAGAGAGGTCTCTCTGTTGCCCAACCACCTATTCTCTAAGTACTTATTGCTGTCAGAGCAAGCTCACATCTTAATCATGTCACTTCATCACCTGACATGGCTTCCCATTCAGTGTAGGAACAAGGTCAAACTATTGAAATTGTCTCATCTGGCTTGCTTTGATTTAGTCTATTGAGGCCCACCTCTACCTAGAGAATTTGTCAAAAATGTAGATTTCTATTTTCACTTTAATTAATTAAACTTTACATACCAATTGCAGCCCCCTTCCTCCATTATCCCTTTACACAGACCCTCCCCTTTTTCCTTTCTCTGAGAAGGATCCTTACCCTGGGTATCATCTCAACCTGGCACATCAAGTCATTACAGCACTAGGTGTATCCTCTCCCACTGAGGACAGACAAGGCAACCCAGTTAGGGGAACAGAGTCACGGACAGCCCCCACATGGAGACAAAACTGCACATCTGCTACATATGTGTGGGGGCCTAGATACAGCCCATGTTTGCTTGCTCTTCGGTTGGTGGTTGAGTCCCTGATTATCCCCCCTCCCCCACAAAGGTCCAGGTTAGTTGACTCTGTCTTCTTATGGTGTCTCTATTTCTTTTAGGTCCCTCAATCCTTCTTCCAACTCTTGCACAAGACTCCCTGAGCTCCATCTAAGGTTGAGCTGTGGGTTTCTGCATCTGCTTCAGTCAGCTGCTGGGTGGAGCCTCTCAGAGGACAGTTATGCTAGGGTTCTGTCTCCAAGCATAGTAGAATATCATTAATTGTTTCAGGGATTGGTTCTTACCCATAGGATAGATGATCTCAAGTTGGGCCAGTTATTGGTAGGCTGTTCCTTCTGTCTCTGCTCAATCTTTGTCCCTACACATCTTGTTTTTTTCCTTTGTTTTTAAAATGCAGGTTTCTGCATTTCTGTTTCAAATTAAATGAGTCAGGAGAGTTACTGAAAGCATGAGTGTGTGTGTGTGTGTGTGTGTGTGTGTGTGTGTTTGTCTGTGAAATTATAGCGAGCTTCACATGGTCCTTTTGTATGGAGGAGGAGTTCATGTATTTGAAGATGTGCATGAACATGTATGTACATCTTGTTTTATTTGAGACTGTGTCTCTTACTTGGCCTGAAACTAATTAGGCTAGGCTGGCTGGCCCATGAGTGAGCCTTAGACTTCTGTGTGTGCCTGTATCTTGGCAATGTTGAGACTACAGGACAGACCACCGTATCCCATTTTTAAAAAAGATTTATTCATTTATTTTATGTATATGAGTATACTGTAGCTGCCTTCAGACACCCCAGAATAGGACATTGTTGTGAGCTACCATGTGGTTGCTGGGAATTGAACACAGGACCTCTGGAAGAGCAGTCAATGCTCTTAACCACTGAGCCATCTCTCTCTAGCCTCAGATCCTACTTTTTAACATAGGTTTTATGGATCAAATTCAAGTATTTATGTTCATATAATAAGCAGTTCACCCATTGTTTTTGAGAATCTTTTAAGGAAAAAAATGTAACTGTTATTTTTTTATCCAAATTAACCTCTTGTCATATCTCCTGACACTATTCTTTGAGTTTACTATAATGTTGTAGTCTTTGCAATGTTTTGGTCCTTTGCACCCATGTGCTGGAGCTTCACCAACCTCTTTTCTGTATTCTGTGGGACACTCAGGCTTCTACCTAGATATATCTTTCCCAGAAGTCTTTGCTGCAGTTCTTTTTAGGGTTTTCCTCCCCCATTACCCTCTATTAGGCATGTCATCCCCAGCCAAGGTATTGAAATTGCCTGATCCTTGTGTGCTTCTCTCATTAAGCTAAGTTCAGTGCTCACAGACACTCCTCATTTATCTTATTTATGACTGCATTCATGGCTACCAGCTCCTTGTTGAGCACATGTTAAGAGATCAAGATTATTTATTGAGGAGGTAAATTACTTTATTAATGAATAGGTTGATATAATACAAGGTCCTCACTGGTCTAGAAGATAGGCTTAGATCCATCTATTGCTGGGATGCCCTTTACCTAGCTAGATTGATTCTACACACTGATATGTTTGGAGCTTTAGATCTTGGCTAAAAGAGTAATGAACAGTTTGGTGGTGGAGGGGAGTGCAGAGTCATATGTGGGGGAAGCTGGATACTAGGAACCTGAAGAAAAATGTTTTCTTTTCCTCAGCTAGACCTGACAGCATCGAGTGGACTCTCAAAAGAAATAGGAGACACTGCAACTTTATCTGAGTCTCATGCTCAATGGACAGATGGTCTTGCAAACAGGGACTTTCCCCAGTTTCTCCACCAAATCACTGACAGCACATGGTAAATGTATTATGTATATATCACACACACATACCATAGCACACATACAATATTTCATATGTGTCCAAGTGCCACACACATTACACACCACATGCATGATGTGTATATTGTGTATACCCAATACATATTGCATACACATTCCACAACAGCTATGTCATACCTCACATGCATATACAGCATATATACTATGTTTACAATAACTACATACCACACCACACTTGCCACCCTTTACATATATACCCATAATTCATACCTGTGTATCTTATATGCACTTATATCACACTGCATACACATACCAAAGCAAAACATTCAAACACACATGCCATATATGCAAGCTTTGCCTTTTTCACCACCATCAAGGGCACACCTCTGCCTTTAAGGGTTCTGAGCCACCATAAAGGGTACCATACACTGTCATCTGAGCACTCAGGAGTCCTTAGTTCCCCCTGGAAATCTCATGAAATATCCAAAAATAGATTTGGTGATTTTCTTAGTTAGGGTCTCCATTGCGGTAGCAACACCATGACCAAGGCAACTCTTATGAAGGACAACATTTAATTGAGGCTAGCTTACATGTTCTGAGGTTCAGTTCGTCATGGCAGGAAGTATGGCAGTGTCCAGGCAGGCATAGTGTTAGAGGAGCTGAGAGTTCTACATCTTGTTCCCAAGACAAATAAGAGAAGACTGACTTCCAGGCAGGTAGGAGGAAGGTCTCAAAGTCTACCCCTACCATGACATATTTTCCAACAAGCCCACACCTACTTTCAACAAGGCCACACCTCCTAATAGTACCACTCCCCGGGCCAAGCTTATTCAAACCACCACAGTGATGAAGCTCATGAGCTGACATTTTTCATTAGTAAATGAGGGATGAAAGAGATTGACAGTGAATCTAAGCTTTGGCAAAGCTCATCACGGAAGTTTAGCCCTAGTGGTAAAGAGGAGACTTTCTCATTAAGGTAGACTAGAAAAAATGGGCTATTGAATTTTAAAATGTTATTGTTTTGTGGGCTTCTAAAATTGTAAGTAATTTACCACAAAAGATGCCACCATTCTTCAAAACTTCCTATATTGTGTGGTTCCTTTCTTATCCTGGGGAAATGTCCTCTGACTCAGTGTACAGCTGATCTCACCATGGAGTGAGTGCTGTGTTGTTAGATTTTGGTGACCATCTTAATAGCTGAGAGGATGCTGAGGCATGGTCATGCAGCTGATTTCTGCCTGTGTGATTGTAGATGAACACCTAACAGAGCTTCAGTGTATTTCAAATAGTAGGAAGGGGCAGAGAGTGGTCGTACCCTGATTCTGATTTTGGGCAGTTCTCAGCCCAACTTGAGTTAAGTATTGTGCCCTGGAAACAAGCAGAGAACTTACTATTTCCACAGAGAGACCTTAGATTGCATCTTCAAACTGAGGAAGAATAGAATAATTATCCAGGTAAATAACCTGTAAGGACATTTTCTAAGATGAAACAATACCCAGAAGCATGAAAATCTGAGTGTCTTGTCAATGGATGCTAGATCGTCTTGTACACTTTTCATAGCAATTTCTGGTGACCTTGGTCTGTATATAGTCCCAAATTGTTATTTTTGTTGCTACTCAAAACACGAGTATTATGTAGAAGGAGAAAAAGAATGTAATTGCAAAGGTGGAAAGGCCAAATGGGGACAGAGTTAAGCATATATTTATTTTAAAGATCACACACTTAAATGTTGTTTTAAAAGAGCTGCAATTTTATAATTTTAACACCAATTATATTGAATGTCTGAGAGATGCCAGAGCTCTCATAAACGTGTAAGGCCAGGGAAAACTTGTGGTTGACATTCAATGAGGAAGCAAAGGGAAGCCAAATGACATGAATGGAAACTCCAGAAAATGTGAATTAGAAGGCTGCAAAACCTGGTTAGAAACCAGACGCAAGATTGTCAAAATGACCCAGCTCTTAAGCCTAAGAGGTAGGTGACTTTCAGAGTGGAGCAGCAAACTCACAAAAGACCCCTGGGCTAAGTGGTTCCGCCTTGAGTCAGCCAGTGAAGTGGAAAAGGAGAACTTTCTGACATGGGGCCAATTTGCTGGTTTCTGTCTCTAAAGTTAGTACATCGAGCTATTATGTAATCCAGTACAACAGAAGAAAATGTGTGCCTCACTCCAAGTTCAAGCCAAAAAATTAGAGCACATAGGAATGACTGGTGGCTGAACTGGAACTGCTTATTAAAGCCTGAGTACAGGACAGGAACTCTGAGAATTAGATTATCAACAATCTAATGAATCACTTTAGAAATATTCATGTTTATCTTAAGCTGCAATTCCTGTGCATATGCCTCCCTGTGCATGCTCACATGTGAGAAGGTGCACATGTTGTGTGTGTGTTCAAGCATTTACACTATATGCCCAATCATGTGGAGGCTAGAGAACAATACTGTCAGTCCCCTGACACTGCCCACTTCGCTGTATTTTTATTATGCTTTAAAATGACATTTATTTTCTCTCTGTGTGTGTCTCTTTCTCTGCCTCTTTTTGTGTGTCTCCTGTCTGTGTCTGTCTCTGTCTCCTTACCACCTCTCTCTCTCTCTCTCTCTCTCTCTCTCTCTCTCTATATATATATATATATATATATATATATATATATATATATATATATATATTAGCACACATAGCACATATATGGAATCAAGAGAAGAAGATGCAGGATTTGACTCTCTCCTTCTGCCATATAGGTCTCAAAGATTGGAGATTGGATTCTTGGCCTCAGGCTTGGTGGCAAGTGTCTGTACTAGTGATGGAATCTTATAGGGCCCACATTGTTCTTTTTGAGACAGAGTCTCTCAGTGGTCTGTAACCTTATAAGTAGTTTGGATTGGGCAACATGCAAAGGACTTGACTGTTTCTGCTTCTCCAGCAACAAAATTACAAGTGTAGGCCACCTGGGCAGCTTTTAAAATGTGGGTTCTTGAGATCAAACTCAAGTCTATTCACAAGGCAAGCATTTTATCTCTAGGGTCATCTTCTCATCCAGTAAATTCTTCAGATGGTGGTGGCATTTTCTCCTAACCCAGACTGTAAAGAAATAATCTTGAGGTTTGAATCACCTTGGTCCAATCCTTGTTTAGATTCATTACCTACTTTTTCTTTTAAAGTCAACTATTATAGGTAACGTGTGAGCCTTCAGGAAGGCTGGTATGAGAAAACCAAACAGTGTTAATTCTAGTGATCAAATGCCATAAAATTGTTTTCAATATGATGAAAGACAATGAATTTCAATAGGAAATAATGGAACTAGCCTAGACAGGGAAACATTGGAAAAAAACAAGAACACCAGTGGAAGCTCTGTTTAGGGTGACTTGAGTCTTTATATATCCCCCTAAAGATGAAAGTATACATCTCTGAGAACTTAATGGCAGCAGTACAATAAAACCCATAACTGTGTGTGGTTCTATGTTCTGCAAACTAAAAGCACCCTTCTTAGTAGCACTTACACTTGTTGATAAGTCTCTGTGGTAGATCGCAATAGACACAAACAACACTGTTAGAGGAATGAGCTTCATGTCACCACCACCACCACCACCACCACCACCACCATCACCACTACTACCATCATCACCATCATCACCATCATCACCATCATCACCATCATCACCATCATCACCATCATCACCATCACTGCCACCATCTACCAGTTTAGCTACATCCCTGTCCTGGACTTCATGTTAAAGAAACAAAAACTAAGTATCGCTGTTTTTATACACAAATGTTTGAAAACTTGGTTAATGTAACTCTGTCCCTGGAAGATGAATTATTTCTTGGTGGGAACATCGAATTTGACGTGTGAACATTGGGGCTAGTAGACCTCAAATTCTGCTAAGTTCTAAGTCAGTTAACCTTGTGATTTCTGTTTAGGTGGTCAGTGTCCTTAGAAAAATAGACCTTGGAAGCTACCTTTCTTCAAACTCTTTTGCATTCTATTTGATTAGGAGCTAAGCTCTCTTGTCTGCTCTGAAGTTCCTGGAGGTCATGTATAGAATTTGATTTAACAGCCTGTTTATAACATAAAATATAAATGTACAATTATAATTTAATTTAGGCAAATACTTATTAAATTTTCTCTTTTGGAAAGAAATCTTGACAGTCGTGTCTGGTGATCCTCTGGGCGCAGGCTTCTTTCTGTTTCCTTTCAAGGGAATGAGGAAGTCTGTGTGAGGAATAAAACACAATAAAAGGGCCATACACGGCTATCAACATGAAGTCATAAAATGTACTGTGCTTTTCAGTTTGCTCTCTTGCGTCAGTCTGGGGAAAGCCAGTCCCCATACAGGATTCAGCTGTCTCACTTAGAATCTTCTATGGAGGAGAATTTTCTGGACATCTATGACAATGAATTACCACTGGAGTGCATCTCCCATGTCTTTGTCAAGCTCTTGGATTTTTGTAACCTTAAGGACATCAGACTATACTTTCCTGGGTACTTTTGGGATAGGATAGCCCAACCAGCCTACTCTAAAATTTACCATTTCAAGAAAAATCACAAGTGCTGATAAATACTGTTTTTTAAGCCAACATGATTTGGGGGGAACTTGTAATACTTTAATTGTCACCCTAACTACAAATTGAGGTTTTGAATTGGGAGAATGATGCAACGAAATTGGAATACAGAAGTATATGACAGCAACCATGGGAAAGCCTTCCCACGAAGTAGGACTGACAGTCAGGGAACTGAACAACTTGTGCCTCGTCACCTTTTAGAACTACTATGGGTGAGTGACCTCTGTGCACTGACTGTTTATTTCTGCTGCAATGAAAGAGACCATAGTGGTCATCTTCTGCTTGCTGTGTGCTTCTATCTTGCTGAATATGTGAAAGAAAACTTTCATCTCCAGGAAACGGAACCCTATCTGGGAATCATTTGTAGAACTACCCTGGGTGATTCTCATCTGTACCTGGATGTCTAGACATTGGTACCTTAGTATTGAGCCTGAGCAGATGATGATGCTGTTCTAGGAATAGAACACGGGTAACCCTTTTGTGTTCATCTCACTCTTTGTTTTAGTCTTCATCACTGAAGTAGGGTTGATCTGTGCAAGATATAAAGTATAGAAGAAATAATGCCATGTGTCTTCTGAAACTAAGTCATAAAAAGCATTGTAGCTCTGTGGGAACCCACCTGGTCCTGGTACCACAAAAGGACACTCAACAACCCTGGGGAGAGGTCCTCATCAGAGGACTTGACTGACCAATATTAGTCTGTGAAACTTGTATGTCATAAGGAGAACAGTCTTCCATTTCTGTTGAATGAATGACTACACCCTTGGCTGACTCTTGACTTTGCCCTCACAAGAATCCCTGATCCATAACTGTCCAACTGAGTCGCTCATGAACTCCCGACCCAGAGTAACTATAAAGCACAATTAAATGAATCTTATTGCTTTATACTACTAAATATTGGAATCAAAGATTGTTATGCTCCAGCAGATAAGTGATACAGTTTGTGAAGAATAAAGAATATTTATAGATTTCTGATTTGCTTCAAACAAATTCACCACAATCTAAAAAGTCTGGGTTAGTCGAGCATGATGCTAAGAAATACTATCACTGCAGTATGGAAAGACAGTGTTTCTTATGGTGCTGATTAATGTGACGTTACTCAGGGATAAGAAGTTTATGCAGTCAACAACAGCACCAGCGTAATCTCTATCACAAAGAAAATAAATGACAATAATGACAAATACCGAGAGTTGGTCAGACCATGTACTCTCTGTGCACTGTCTCATTTATTTTTATAAGGATTTTGATGCAGATAATAATATTGCCTCACATTTTTAAATTAAAGGTTGATATCAAAAGACTTAAATGAGATGGTTCAATATCACACAGGTATTAAAAATTATGATTCTGTGTGTGTGTGTGTGTGTGTGTGTGTGTGTGTGTATACGCTTTTCTCCCTGACTTGAAACTCACCAAACAAGGTGGGCTGTTTGGTTAGTAAAGCCCTGGGACCATTACCTCTATGACCGTGGCATAATAAATGTAATACAGTGTCTAGATATTTCACAGGGTTCTGCACATTGAACTCAGATCCTCATGGTTACAAGACAAGCATTTTACTGATAGCTATATTAGCCTCCTTGCTAGAAATTTTGCTTTGGAAAGCCTTATATTTAGAATATAGAACAAAGGTTCCAGCTGTCCTTGGTCTAGTTGAGTAAGAGTGCCAGGGAGGTTTAAGCTAATGACGTAAGATATGTTTCATGTTGAGCTATTGTTTTAGGGTTGCTGTTGTAAGTTTATATAATAGGGATCACATGGCTCAACTCTGATAGTTACCCTGGAAGAGAAATGAGATCAGTCCATGCTATAAGTAATGACTCCTGGGCCTTGATGTCTTGCTTGTATTTCCTAACTGAAGATACTTATTGGGACTGCAGGCTGTCGCTAGAGTTAAACAGAATAAATCATGGGTTATAAAATTAAAAACAATAACCTGATTTTATGGCTGTTTTTCTCAGACTATAAAAGCACTGGGATAATGGTTACAGCTGAACCAAGCTTAGATATTGCTAAGGCCAATTTTATGCTTTGTCATGCTTTTCATTTTGCTTTGCTTCAAGCTAATGGTAAAACAATTGGGAGATGGCTTTGAATGAAACACGCCACAGCAGACACTTTAAAGAAGAGAATATATTAGTTTAATGGCTCAATAAAGCGAAATTCAAATGTTCCTTTTGGCAAAAGTTTCACTTAATTTCAGCTCAAATTTTTCAGGAGATTCTTCAAAAGGTAATGAATTGGCAACTTGCTTGGCATTCCTAGTTCTATGTTTAAATGAAGACAAGCCTTTATGGCGTTTCCTATTCAAGTCATGAGCGATTCTTCCCTTATACTGGAAATCAAACGCACTTTATCAAGTATAAGCAAAGTAGAGACTGGAAAGATCTCTCAGTGGCTAAGAGTGGTCGTTACTCTAGCAGATGATTGTAGTTTGTTCTTAGCCCCTTGTAGCTCCAATTCTAAGGGATCTGATGTCACCCTCCATGGGCACAATCATGGAGGCACCCTCCAGTACACATAAACACATGTAGGTACACACATATACATATATACATACATACATACATACATACATGCATACATGCATACAGACATACCAAATCTTTAAACTGTATAAGAAATATACATGAGTTGCCTGTGCATGACTGTGTGTGAGGTAGGAAGGTAGAGTAGTGAGTTGTGGCAAAAAGGCAGAGGCAATGTGTGTGTGTGTGTTCACATGCATGTGTGCAAAGAGCTCAAGTATGAGAAAATAATCTTAAATTCGAAGTGAAAATGAATCTTCCAATTTGAAAGATTCTATCTTAGCCATTTTGCAACTCAACAGTCGACAGTCATAAAAAAGCTGAAATGGTTCTTTAAAAATTAGTGGAGTGTCTGTCATGGTTTGCTGTTGGAATCCTCACTGTCCATGATCTACTGGCTTTATGTTTGGGTCTGACGTACAGTGCCAGTGAGCCATAATGGTGTTTGCATGGGAAGAGGGAGTCTACTCCCTGGAATCCAGCCTTCTAGAGTCACCCTGTGATCATTTCACCTGAAGGTACTTCTTCCTTTCACAGTGTAGTTGTCTCTGTGTTTCTATGAGTTGTGATTGGGGTAAGTCCTCATGGATATCACAGTCTTCAAGTCTCTCATATAAAATGGCACAACATTTACATTTAGCTTATATAATCCTACATGGACTTCAAGTCATCTATACATTGTTTATAACACTATTTACTATGTTTATGCTATGTCAGTGGTTGTCACACTTTATAGTTTAGCGGATACAAGGTTTCATCTGTACTGCCAACTGGGGGCACCCATCCTTGCCACCAACTGGTCCTGCTATTCTCTCTTCTTTCTAGAGAACATCTGCCTTCCTTCTATCACGTCTGACTGCTCCCCCCACCCCAAGTACTTGTTTTCTCCTTTGCCTTCTGTGAACCGTTTCCTCGTCTTAGGGAATCCTAAGTTCTGAGTGCAAGAGTCAGAATTGGGTTGAGGATGCTTTCAGGTGATTCCCAAAACAAATGTGTTTTCAGAAGCCAGTAGCACAGGGAGTAAGGTTACCTTTTTGAAACACCATGTGTATGAACAAATAAACTGCATGGGTAAACACACTAATTCAGTATCTCAAGGTGTTAACCCAGAACTCTGAAATGTAGATTGGTGGTAGCAAAACATAAGGGTGGGTAATAGCTCACCAGATACACTTAGTTTAACCATAGGATAATGAAAGTCCAGTTGTCAAAGCGTGAAAATTCTTCACAAATACTGTTTGAGCATACCAATGTATTTCTCTGGGCAAAGTTCCTTTAATGAGTGTTAAGCAACACCCTTTTTATAGTAAGAATCAGAAAGCTGGGTGTGGTGGTTTATGCCAGTCTAAGGCAGAGGGCATGCTGTGAGTTTGAGACTAACCTGGGATATAGAAAGACACCTTGTCTCAAAAAAGCACATGAAAACTAAGCAAAAGTTAAAGAGAGATGAGGATTATTGAAGCAATTCTCAGGGCTCTCTAGTGGGTTTGGAGGGACCCATGCCAATTGAATCTTCCAGGCTTTTTGGAGAAGAGTTTTCTGGGAAAAATATCAAATCTTCATTAGAATAGAGCACAGCTCTTAACTCAGTGCTGTTTCATTTGTGTAGCTCTTGCTGGAAAATTCCTCTTGCCTAATGTTATCAAATGAACTGGCTAAATTTTAGAGAAAGCTGCTCATAAAACTGATAAGACCCCCATCGTACCAGCTTCACTTGAACTTTATGCCAGTGCCCTTGAGCAACTGGGTCTCTACGTTTATAATCCTACAGTTGAACACAGTCCTGCATGGTTGAGTAACATTTGACCTTGAAAGGTTGTTCTGAAAGTCATGTTTCCCTCTTTCTGGCCATGCTCTTATCTGTGCATCAGTGAGCACATTATCAGGGCAGCGCTTCAGGAATGTGCAGAATAGCTGAGGAGCCTGAATACCACAGCAGTTTCAAGTATGCTAGGCTGTTATTACCAGTCCACTGGATCCATTGCCCAGAAGACTGCTGGACTGCACATACAGGAGACATGAATTTCATGGTTGGGTGTCACTCTCTAGGGCCAAAGTGTCAGCCAACATGGCTTGATCATAGAGAATCTCCTCTTGGAGTACGTCCTCTTTTTATGCTCTTATGCTATCATTTTGGTTTAGGAAAATGAGCATTTAGTTTTCAAAGAAGTACTTGAACTAAACAATATAAATGTATTCCAGTAGAGTAGTCATTACTTTATTGGTGATAAAGTCACAGTCTTTAGTTTAAAGCTCTGTCACTCATTAGGTGTATGAACCCAAAGGCCATGATTATTTTTTTAAATTTGATCTTTAGTTTTTTGGCTGTTAGGGATGAGAAGAATCAGACCTTGCTAGCTATGCAACCCTGAGTTATCTTCTGGTGTTTGTTATGTTTGAAGGGATGATATTAGCTGGGTTCTTGGTATACTGAAAGGCAAGGAGAATCTGGTGACTTCTCAATGGTAATATCCACACTGTTCAACTTCAAAGTTGTTGAAAGCAACATAGTTCACTGTTCTTTCTATTTCTCCTGCCAAGAAGAATACCAAGGGCAGAACAGGTCATCAGTAACTATCACTAAGCCCCTGCTTGCTTTTGGAAGCATTTTGTCCTTAACCTGGTTACACTAGTGATCCCTTTGAGGGTGATCAGAATGAGACCTTTATTTTCTTTATATTTGGTGAGAAGTCACATAATGTAAAAACAGTAGTTTTAATATTTTGCAGATTTTTTTATGAGCATGTGAAAGTTGGTTCTATATTCGTAAGAGCTTTTGGCAACAGTGAAAAAAAGATAAGAAATGAAAGAACAAAAATAACTCGAATGCCTGCAGACAATGGATCATTCTTTAACCAATGTGTCGATGTTCGCTGTCCTTGTCCTGGTGAATGCTAGCACTCTGTGTATCATAATAATTTCTGTCTCTCTCTGTGTGGGGTATATATATCTAGATTACTCTTTCTTTTTAACTTCCTAATTATCAATATGATCTTTACTGGAATGGAGCTTGTTAAGCCCATAACCAACAGTTTGGTGTCAATATTTATGATGTGAAGGGGAAGCACAGAAGGGAGTTGAAGAGAGGGCTATCTCAGGCCCACATGAGCTACAGAAACTTCATGGTTTCCATAAGCACATATTTCTTTTTTTATTGCCATTTTAGGAAAATAAGAATGGCTGCAAGGCTCTGTATACTTAAAGGCAGGAATGGAGTCTCCCAAATCAAATGGCTTCTTATTTGGGGCTAATCTTTTCGGTTCCCTTTAATTTCTTACCATTATAGAAATGGCAGAAACCCTCTGGTCATTGTGGCGGAGGATAATCTGATGATTTATAAGAAATAAACTTATTTCCTTTATAGAATTGAACTAAATGTATGTACATTATACTACCAATGACTCTGAAGAAGATCTGACCTCTAAGGATGAAATTGAAGGAGGAGGAGGAGAGGAAGAAGAACAGGAAGAAGAAGAGGAAGGAGGAGGAGGAGGAGGAGGAGCAGGAGGAGGAGGAGGAGGAGGAGGAGGGGACAGGGAGATGTTCAGTGGTTAAGAGCACTTGTTCTTGCAGAAGACTTAGGTTAAATTCCCAGCACCTTCATGGTGGCTTTTAATTGGAACTCTAATTTCAGGGTGTCTGTCTCCCTCTTCTGATCTCCCTGGACCAGGAACATGGTGCACATAAGCATATGCAGGCCAAACACTCATATACATAAAATGATATAAATAATTCTTGAAAGAAGAAATGAGATCAATACTAGGTTGAAAAGTCATTTTTAGAATATTTTCTAGAATATTTTAGAATTTTAGAGGAAAGACGTAAAGGCTGTTCAGGGAGTTCCAATGGACTCTGTAGTAAGTTTTCCTTACTGCTAACCTCCTGCATAAATACTGTGTCAAAACTAATGGGCTAACTCTAGCTGATTACAATTACTAAATCCACCCTTTATACCAATTTTCTCCCATGTACCTTTTCTTTAGGAATCCTATCACATGGGTGATCATTTTTAAAGCTGGTTTTCTACCGGGTGCATCATTTTATGATTTCATGTCATTTTCATGCATTGGACTTAGGCATCTATTATTTTCTCCTTGGAGGGTCTCTGTGCCAGAGATGGTAATAGATTTTGCCCCAGTAACTCAAAAAGCCTCGGACAAGGATTCAAATCCAACACACCTGTCTCCAATCCCATTTTCTGCTTGTTCCATCATGCCATTTTTTTTTAACTTGCAACACAGCAATTAAATTCATATTTGGAAATTGTTCTGGGCACACTGTTCCAAGCACATTTTAGAAAATAGTTGTAAAAGAATTCCCTTGCTCTCTCCGGCACAAGTAGAGCTGTTTGTATGGGTTTTCATCTGATTGCTCAAAGCCAGAGAGACTTATCTGAGCTGCAGAACTCTAAATGAGAGCTGCCAAAGCAGAAGTGGATGTTGAGTGATAGATGGCTTATTGCTAGAATGTGTTGAATAATGCCTTGTTTTCTCATAGAAGATTCTATGTCAAAGAAGATACATGTTAGCTTCTATTTCACTCCAAGGTGATATAAAAGAACAAGAATCAGGCTTTATAGGTTGAGCTCTGTATTATTGAAAGTTTTCTGTGTATCTTTTAAAGTTAACAGACTTATGGTTTACATGAAAGGCTCATGGCCTAGCGAATTAACAGTTCTTAGTTACTGACACCAGAATTCAACTCAACTCTAAAATCTCTATTCTAAAGTCTTGTCTTTTTCTCACTATCCAATCTCAGTTACCTGGTGGCAGGAAAATGCAAGCTCTGGAACTCTTCAGCATGCTGGAGACAAAGGTAGAAACATACAAAATAAAAACAAACCCACGGTGAAGCAAACGTCTGGCTAACCATTATCTTAAGCTCATCCCTTTTCTCTTACAACAGCACTTCACCTGCTTAACAATGATCATTAAAAGGACCTAAAAATAGTCCTTTAGAAGCCAAAGGTTTCAATAACAGATTAGAATTACTGGGTGGCTATTTCTTGCGGTCAATAGCAGGTTTACTGTGTTGACTTAAGACATAAAAGGGTCATTCCTTTCAACAGATAGTTTCTTCTTGACAGAAAACAAGGAAGCATACTAAAAGAAAAAAAAATACAGAGTGTTCTTGGTAAGTAGATTTTAATTTGTATCTACACTGTGTCCTTCTCACTTCATTAAGCTTAGAATTTGTGACTGAACAGCTCTGTTGGGCAGCCTGCTGCCTACTTGGAGACGTCAAAGGCAATGACTTTTACAGATTTAAGATTTTTGTACACACGTATTCTGTATTCTGTATTTAGTCATCTGTGTGGATAGAGAAATCAAGGACAATATGGATTGCGTCATATCTTTTTTGTTGTGTAATTTGAATAGCAGCTCAAGTGTAGCCCAGCTTTATACAATAATAATATCAGACAGAGAACAATCAGATGAGGCCTTCAAATGCAGACTGCTAAATTTTCTAATTCTAATTTTTTTTTCTGTAGAGGAAATGAACTCCATTAAACATTGTGGGGAAAAAATATCACAAGCTAAAGAACAAATCAAACAAACAAAACCCCGTACTTTATTTTCAGATTTTCTTTTCTTTTCTTTTTTTAATTTTCCAAAAAGCATATGGAGGGTAGGTCGTGAAATAACAAAGCCTCTTAATACTAATAAGAAAAATCCTACTTTTTCATACTTTTTGTAAGAGCTTACCAGATTGTTTGTCTTGTGGGTTTGTGGGTCCTGGGTACGGGTGTGTGTGTGAGGGGGGGTGGGTGTTGAAGCTTTTTGAAATTTCATTTTAATTTTATGAGAGATATCTAGAATGAATCAATAGTAGGTTTTAGTTTTCTTGAGGTTACTGTTCATCAGCTGTCATTTGCCTTCTCTACTTCTAATTTGGCCTTGGTATTTTTATTTTATTTTATATTTATTTATCAATTTGTTTAAGTTTTATTATTGATTTTTTTTTTTTTGGTCTAGGCTACTACAATAGAATTGTTAGCATTATATTGAAGTCTTTCCTCACAGTCCTACAAAAATTCTGGTAAATGCAAATTTCATCACAATTTTCCCGATTAAAAACCCTTCAGGTAGCGACTCTTCTCAGAGTCCCTTCCTTACCTCATGTCTTTAGAGTCATCTGGTGGTTCACAGCCATTGATAGCAAGCAGAGTCTGTTTTTAGTTAAACATATTTTGAGTTTCACTTTCTTGGCAGACATAAGTACATAAGTTTCAGGTCTCAAAAATAATGTCCCTTACTTTATGAAGTTGACCTTAGCTATTCTTGTTGCTGTAACAGGAAACTGATAAGCTACTTAACAGTGAAGGGACTTATTTAGACTTGCATTTCTAGAGGACATACAGTTAACCCTGGTAGAGAAGGAGTGACTGTAGGAATGTGTGATCCTGTGTTGCTTTGCATCTACACCCAGGAAACCAAAAACAAAACAAACAAACAAAAAGGACAGAAAGTGAAATCGGAAACAGAAAGAAAACAGAAAGTACACTCTGGAAGCAACAACAAGAGCAGCAGCGACAACAACAAAAAGAGTACAGGAAGTGGTGTCAGGAAACAGAAAGAGGCTAGGAGATGAGGTCAGGAAACAGAAAGAAGTCAGGAAGTAGAATCAACCAGGACAGTAAGTGGTATCAGGAAACAGAAAGAAAACAGGAAGTAGGGTCAGGAAACAGAAAGAAGACAGGACATGCAGTCAGGAAACAGAAAGAGGACACAAAGTAGGATCAGGCTTCAGAAACTCAAGTCCTCCTATTCATGGCACTTCTGCAATAAGGCTGTACTCCTTGAAGGTCAAAAAGGACCACCAGTGACCATTCAACAAAAACGCTGATCCAAAAAGAAAGATATCACCATACCCTTTTCAGTTGTCCCTGGACACCTCTTTGTCATACCTGGTAGCACATTATGCAACAAATTGCTTTTAGATCTTTAGATTTTCTACCATTTTAATTCTTCATACTTAATGCATGGGCCAGTTCTTTTTTTTTCCTTCCCACTTTAGACACACTTATGGATCACTGATGGTTGACCACCTGCTGGCTTAGAGCGGCCATACTTCAAATATGAATTGTTCAGGTGTTAGATAATGTCCAAAATCCTAGAACTCATCTCCCAATACCATTATTCTAATGTAATGAGGAGGCACTAATAAACCTGCAATTTCTTTGCCTTTTTAAAAATATTTATTTTATGCATGTAAGCATTTGCCTGCCTGCATGTATGTATACCATGTGAATACCTAGTTTTTTTTTTACAGCAGTCAGACGAGTATTTCGGATATCCCAGAGCTGGAGTTTGAAATAGTAATAAGCTACCACATAGTGATGAAACCAACCCTGACCTGCCTGTAAGAGTAACAGTTGCTCTTAACTGCTGAGCTATTTCCCCAACAGCAAACCTGTTATTCCTACAGATGTTTCAGTTGACGGGAACACAGGTGTTCAGGAGCACAGTGTGTAAACTTATCCATGTAGTTCTTTATCTTTACATACCAGCCATCCTTGGTGACATAGATAAAGCCACTTAGAAATACATAGACATGCATGCAAACACAGACCTAAAATGCTGAGGTAGTTAGAATCTCACTGACGTTGAAATTATGGTATATAGACCCCATCTCACACAAAAGAAGTTATTCCCAAATGCAGGTGATGTTCCAAGAGTGCCACAGAGCTTTTGAGATCTTACTTTATTGTAATTCCCAGCATCTGGTCCAAGTTTTCATACCTAATTCCGCCATGCAGCAAATACCTGTTGCTTTCAAGTTATCTAAAGGTCGGCAAGCATGACATTTCGATTACCAGGCATTGTGGAGTATTGATCTAGACACAGGTCTTTAGGAGGCAGCTCTTTGCATAAGACAAAGGCCTCACTTTATAAAAGCCTTCGGAATAACTCTTCAACCCCACTTAAATCCCAGTTCTATCATTTCATGACCAGGATCTTGGGTAATTCCTGAAATTTGGTATTTCTCTTTACTCTTATCTTAAACTGGAGGTTGACAGCAGTAGTATTTTACTTTAGAGGTTTTGGTGTCAGACCTAGGTAAAATAAAATTCTCTGACAATGGAAAGTTGGGAGTTGGACAGCAAAGTTCCACTTTATAAAGATAATGATGATGATGGTGATGATGATGATGGTGATGATGATGATGATGATGATGATGATGATGATGATGATGATTGCCATTCTGTGTATGTGTTCATTTGTAAGCGGCTTCACAAAATTCCTCTCTTTGGTGAATAATAACATGAATTCAGCAAATTACACAAGTCATAACTGAGCAGATCAATGCATTCACAGAGGGAACATACCTACACAGACACTACAGAGGTCAGGATAGCAGGACCTTTGGACTCTCCAAGTGCCCTTGCTATTCTACCAGTTGTACCAATGAATCAAAGGTGTCCTCTCATATTTTATCTTCCCTCATAAAATACTGGTTTTGCCTATATTTGGCAAAGGATTTCATTTTGTCATCTTATGCTTAATGTATCTCTATGTCCAATATCACAGTGCTTACTTTCTTTATTCTAAGACCTTTAGAATTACCCTTGACATTCAGTATCCTGAGTTTTCCACACTTCCTTTCTTCTTCAAGGTTGTCTTGCTTAGTTTTGTCTTTGCATCTTTGTAAATTTTACCAATCACTTGTTGACTTGCAATGTTTCCTTATACATTCCACTATCAAGAGACATTTGACTCATTCCTAGTTTTGCAGCTTGCTATAAATAAAATTTTGGCACACTTATGTATCTACATATGGAGGAGAGGAATTTCTAAGTCAGAGTAATACAATGCTATAGGGGAAATATATACATAGCATGGACACAGACACACTGAAAATGTATGTGTATAGGTCTGTGGCTGGCCAAAGGCCTTCTGTTTACCATTTGTACTATAAATATTTTCATTTTGTGGCTTGTGTTTCCATTAATAATAACTATGATGAATGGAAGTTCTTAGTTTTATTAAAGCTCACTTTATCTGTTTCCTGTATTACGATGTTTTGGTTATATTTAAGAATATTTGTGTAACCCAAGATTATGGCAATGTGCTTATGATGGTTAATCTTGATTGCTCAATGAGATTTTGAGTCACCTTGGAAACATATCTCTCGACATGTCTGTGAGAAATTACCTAGATTAGTTAATTTAAGATACCCGCTAAATGTGAGTGGTTCTAGTTCATGGGCTGGAGTCCTAAGGAATAAAAAGGAAGAAGAGAGCTGAATGTTAGTAGTCATCTTCTTCTACTTCCTGACTGCAGATACAGTGTGGCCAGCTGCCTCCAGTCTACCGCTATGAATCCCTTGCTGTGATGGACTGTGAGTTACACAACCCCTTCCTCCCTAAAGTATCTTTGGTCAGGAATTTTGTTGTAGCAACAAAGCAGAAATTAGTTTTGGAGGAAATGAGTAAAGCTATAGATAAATGAATAAACCGTACATTTACCATTTTGTGTCAGAGTGAAGTGTAGGTTCATAAACAGCAGGAATCGACTTTTGTAGCAGTTATTACTTTTGTTATAATTTTTGAAAAGCTTACGCTTCATTACACTTGCTTCAGTGAGATCAATGCCGCTGATTAAGTCTAGTTTTATGTCCAATATCAGAGCGTTTATTCTCTTCCTTATAAGACTCTTCGAATCATCCTCTGTACGCCATAGCCTGAATTTTTTGCATTTCTTTTCTTCTTCAGAATTGACTTGCTTACTTTTTAACCTTAGTACCTTTATAAATTTTACAATTAGCTTGTTGACCTATAAATATATCCACATTTACAACCCCTATTATAATATTTTGTTGTAATTTTATTGTATCTTTATTAGATGAATTTCCTTGGGGAAAACGGACAATGTTCCAAAGTTAATGGCACCTCAGACATGCTCCCTAATGTTGTCCTGAATAATCTTGTTTCTGCCTTTTTAAGCATAGTTCATTTTATTCTTTTCTCACTTGGTCAAGAATGATTACAGAAGTTGTACTAGTGACCATTTTTGTCACAAACACGTCACTTTTATCAAGTAAATTATCCTATTCGTGATGGCCATTTTTCTCTTTTGTGCTTTTAGTGGATAAAACAATAATAAAACAACAATTTTTTATTAAAAATGAAAAGGTATGTTTTGGACCATGATAAATGTTTGTAATTGAGTGTGTGTGTGTGTGTGTGTGTGTGTATGTGTGTGTGTATGTGTGTGTATGTGTGTGTGTATGTGTGTGTGTGTGTATGTGTGTGTGTATGTGTGTGTGTATGTGTGTGTGTATGTGTGTGTATGTGTGTGTGTATGTGTGTGTGTATGTGTGTGTGTATGTGTGTGTGTATGTGTGTGTGTATGTGTGTGTGTGTATGTGTGTGTGTATGTGTGTGTGTGCGGGGGTTTGCTAGTATTCTAAGACATTTCACCCATGTTCATAAGAGAAATTATCCTGTAATTTTCTCTTCCTTTAATTTCTTTGCCAGGCGTTGAAGTCAAGGTTACAGGGGGCAATTGAAACAAGCTGGCAACGTTCTTCCTTTTGTTTCTGTTTATTTCCTATGTTCATATGATTATTTTTTCTCCTTAAAGATTGTATATAATTCTATAGTGAAGATATATGCGTATGGAATTTTCTTTGTATGGAGTTTTAAGATTATGCATCCACTTTAATTAGATGCTTCACAAGTTTTTATTTTTCCTTCTTTGACAGATTTCATAAACTGCCCTTCCAAAAGGATTTTCTTCTCATCTTACTCAACTGTATGGCATTATATGGTCACTAGAGATCTCCTTGTGTTTTTCAATATCTTCAGACTATGTAGAGGTTCTTTCCCTTATATTTTTGCAATCTGTCTCTTATATTATCTCCTTTTGGTCTTCTTTAGGCCTACCGTTGTTTATTATTTTTTTCCACTAAGCAGCATTGACATCCACTAATGTTCTCCGTTTATTTTCTGTTATTAGTTGGTGTGTCTTTGTTTCTTCACTCAGCTCTCATGCACCTGACCTCATGGTTCTTTTTCTGCTTCTTCTAAGGGACGTGTCAATCACTGACTGTCTCCTAAGACATGCATTTACCTTTGTAACTTTCTCTATAAAATCTGTGTTACATGTGCCTCCCAAAATCTTATGTGTTTCTTGGTAATTAGATAACTCAAACATAATTTGCTTTACTTTCAGAAATATGTTGAATTTTCAAACATTTGACTATATTTCAGGCTTTTTTTTTGCTGATTGATAATTATTTTCTCTGAAATGTTTATATAAGTGTCTTATAAATGTGGGCCTACTCTGGCAGATGTTCTGTCTGGGTTTGGGAAAGAAATCATGTATTTGGGAATTGTTACAAATGATAGTTTACCAACTATACATAGGTCAATAGGTCAGGTTTATTGTTCAAATCTTGACTTTTTGTTCCCTTCTGTGTGAGTCTTGGTCTGCTATAGACCAAAAGAGTAGTGAATTGTCCAAATACTTTGTAGATTTTTATATTTACTTTCCCCCTCAATGTTATTTGATTTTGCTTCGCGTATTTTAATCTATGCATAAACATAGAATTGTTTATTTTGTGGTAATTTAAAAACTCTCTTTTCCTTGTTTATCTCTTTTTGTTAATAGAATTGTTCAGTAGAATGATGTTAGTTTTACTTTGATAATGGAGTTCATGAGATTTAAAAATGTTTTTTTGTTAATAGTCTCTGTAGCAAAGTATGTTTTGTACAGAGTGGGATTTTAAAAGAAAAGAATCTTTGTATTTTGGTTTAAGTTTTCAGATTACAAGTACTTAAGATAATTCTATCTATTATCTATTTATCCCACTTGTATCTGTTTTCCCTGCTCTTCTCTCCTCACTGTATTAACTAAAAATCCTTCCCATTCCACTGTTCTCTTCACTAGATACACGCACTTTAATCACACGTGAGCATGTGCGTGTACACACACACACACACACACGCACGCACACACACACACACACACACACACACACACACACACACACACACACACACTTCCCCCTAGAGTTGGGGTTTCTCTGGGTAGTCCTGGCTGATCTGGTTCTAGTGCTGTGGACCAGGTTGACCTTGAACTCACAGATATCCTCCTGCCTCTGCCTCCTGAGTTTTGGGATTAAAGGCATTTGCCACCACTGCAGACGTGCGCTTTTATTTATAGATGAATAATGCGGCTTTAGGAAAATATAGACAAGTTAGAACTGTTCAAAAGGCAAAAATGTACTATAGCAGGCATCAGTTTCTGACTTCAGAAGGGTAATAGTCAGGTAGTACCTTAAGAATTTATATTCTGACTCAGGAGGCAGAGGCAGGAGGATATCTGTGAGTTCATGGTCAACCCTTTTTTTTTAATTTAAGTGAGTTTCAGGACAGTCAAGACTACATAGAGAGACTTTGTTTCAAACAATACAACAAGAATAAGAACAAGAATTATGTTCTAAAAATTCTATCAGAGCCTTATAAACTCATCATTTTAAAAATTGTATAGACACATTCGTTTGTATAGCTCACTTTAAAAACCATGCATTGAATTACAGTTTGTTACACAGTGGTGCTATTAAGAAACCTACTTACCTCCTATTTGCCTTCCCCTTCCACATCTGATTACGTGAAGAACTGCATAAATTTCACATTGTCCTCTGGTCTATAAATGTAGCCCATTTGGAAGAGATTAAGAGTGAAGGACATCTGAGGTCCATCTTAATTCAGTGCAGCATCATACAATAAACTGGGTGGCTTAAAATAAGAGGAATTTATGTGCTCAGAGGTAATAACATTGAAGATGCTGGAAGTCCAAGATCACAGCGAGAATGAGAAAGAGAACTCTTCCTCCCACTGTCGGTGAAGCAGCTCTCTGGTGTCCCTTCCTTTGAAGGGTCTCGTGCCACCAGACTGGGTTGTACTTCATAGTAGTCACTCTTTTTTTTTTTTTTAAAGATTTATTTATTTATTTATTAAGCACACTGTAGCTGTCTTCAGACACACCAGAAAAGGGCATCGGGTCTCATTACAGATGGTTGTGAGCCACCATGTGGTTGCTGGGATTTGAACTCAGGACCTCTGGAAGAGCAGCCAGTGCTCTTAACCTCTGAGCCATCTCTCCAGCCCCCACAGTAGTCACTCTTAAGGGCCTTACTCCTAATGACATTACAGTCAGGGCTGTGTGGCACACAACGGAGTCTACAAGATTTCATCCCTCTCCTGTACACAGCTCAGGTCCTTCTTGCAGGCCAAATACATTCATTTTTGTCCCGGTGGTCCCCCAAATCTTAACATCTCCCAACGTTAATTCTCTAACCTAGTTGTATTGTTAAATAACCATCTCAGTAATTGCCTTGGAAAGTGGAGCAGGCTTCCTTCTGTAGTTATTACCATGCTATTTCCCGAACACACTAGTTCCTTGAATTGTTTTGATGTCGCTTTGTTTACTCCCATCTCTGGCCTACATTCCATGTCTGACACTCCTCCATTTTAACGTCTTTTCAAACATCTTAATATTGTTTCAGGCAATTGACAGTTGTTTGTACCTGATGTCTTATTTACCTCTCCTATTGGAGCTCCATTTTGGCTTTTCTCTATTTTGACTGAGTTTATTTTTTTTTCTTCCAAAAAAATTTTTTTTTGAATTCATTTCAGTTTTCTGGAGATGAGCTAGTTCTCTTCCTTCCCATCCCGCACCCCCCCAGAAAATGCTTTTAATTTTTTGCTGGTATAGAATTCTAAGCTGCCAGTTATTTCTATATTTTAAAATCATTCATTTTATATATCCTCTCTCATTTAGTTTCTATGGAACAGTCATCTGTCATTTTTATTATTGCTCCTTCTGAGTCCTTTTTTTTTTCCTGGCTTCCTTGACTATTTACTGTGTGGTGTGTGTTAATAGGTGACGACCGTATGTTCACTTATGGGTTTTCCTTTTCTATTTCCCACTTAGGAGCTCACAAATCTATTGCTTGGCTATGTGTTATGTGTTTTTAGCAAATGTTTCCTTAAGTGTTGTTTCTGACCCTTATGCTCTTCTGGGGTTCCAATTACAAACATGTCACATCTTTGCGTTGTTCCGCATGTGGTCTGTCTTGAATTCCCCATCCTTTTCTTGCCACATATACTTTACTAATCTGTTTTCCATGCTAGCATGCCTCACTTCTGTTGTTCTGAGTTTGTTAGGAAATTGCTTAGGTAACTGTAAACTGCTATTTTTTTTTTTCATTTCTAAAATTCCAGTTGCTTGCATAGATGGCACTTAATTTGGTGAGTTTAATCTTAATAATTTTCGCAAATATAGTAACCATGGTTGTTTTAAAACCAGCGCCTCAGTGGTTCCAATCTTTGTCTTATTAGCAGTGTAATCGTTTCTATTGTCTGTGCTCTTACTTTCAATTTTTGGCTTGGGGCCTGTCTTCTGGTAGGCCTGGTAATTTTAGATTGCCTTAAAATAAAATGGTAATTTTAGATTATTTTCATTCCCTCCACAAATGATTAACCTTCCATCTGCTGGTGAGTTAGAGGGCTGGATCATTTTGACCCAATCAAGGCTAAGATGATCCCACATCGTCTTGAGCGCTTCTGTGTTTCTGCATTTCTGGTTTCTTCCTGACTCTAGCCCTAGCCTTTCATTATCTCGACTGACAATTTGGGGGATTTTTCCCAAGACCCTTTTTTCGCGGGTGTGCACTCTTATTAAATGTTGTCTCTGCAGCAGGATGCTGTTGCACAAGTCTCCAGTTACCATTTTTGTTACTAAGCTATGGATTTCCACTTGGCTTGTCTGATTGCTACTTTATGCAGCTCGGTGTCTTTAAATGCTAAGAGTGGAAATGTGCAGAATGTTGAAATGCCGAACTTGCTTCTCTGTGATTTTCTCTTCTCCAGAATGTCAGCCCCTCATTTTGACTTAGTAGCCTCATAATCCATTTCTGTCTCTACAGCTTTGTGGATTTGTTAAAACTGCCGGTCTGCTATTTTCTCTCTGTTTTTCCAGCCCAGGGTTGCTTGTTCACTCACAAATAGGCACATAGCTTAGTGCAGTGTGGATGGTGCCCATCTCCAGGCACCACCTTCCTCTCTGGAAATGAGCCCATGACGTTCCTACATCTTGGTCACCCTGAAGTGTTTTCTGAATATTTTTGTATGTAATTTGATCTATTTTCAAGTTGGAAACTGACCGTCTGGACAGGACAACTAACCTAAGAGGGTTTGTTGACAGTGTTGGAGAAGGAATTCCTTTGGCCACGTTTGGGATCTATTTATTGCTCCAACTCAGGATCTGAAATATGACTTTACCCGAGTGTGCATCTTGGCTTTCTCTTTCCCTCTGTGCTGATTGTAACAGCTAAGCCATACTTACTCGATTTGATTTTAGTGACCAAATCTAGGGCCATCTTCTGTAGGGACCATTGGTTATTTGAATGTGAAGACATTTTGGGACTGAGGTAAACCATCAGTTGCTTTAAATTTTCCCTGAATAAATAATCCTTATGGAGACCTTTTGGGTTTCAAATATTTTGATACAAATTTCCCAGGATGTGTATCCAGGAGAGTTAGGTCTAGAGGTTTCATTTGTTCTTTTCAGCAACAGAAGAAAGAAGTTGGAATGGTCAGGACATGTACATGCACACCACACACACACACACACACACACACACACACACACACACACAAATACATGCACATGCACGGGCATGCATGCACACACACACATACACACACACACACACACACACACACAGAGAGAGAGAGAGAGAGAGAGAGAGAGAGAGAGAGAGAGAGAGAGAGAGAGAGAGAATAATGAATAACGAGTGACAGGAGACAGAGTAGGGACCTGAGGGTTGTTCTAGCTTATGTTCTATGTCTGGCCCTTTTCCTAATGGTTATACCATCTTGGAAACAATCCTTGGTTCCTCATATTTCTATTTTCACAACTGTGAAGTGGCCATCACTCACAGTACTTCTGTGAGGATTAAATGAGAGACCCATAAAAAAAATGAGCCCAACATATGGCATGGAGCAGGTGGTTGATAATTCCCCTCTGTGAGTGTGATGGTGAGAGGTGAGCCTGCAAAAAGCACAATGTTTGTAAAGGCTGAGGGGGGTCTGAATGTTTCAGCTGTATGTGATAATCAGTCTTAGACCACACTACCCCTTATGACAAACCATACTACCTGTTATGATAGACCACACTACCAATTTTAGACCACACTACCCCTATGATAGACCATGTTACCCTTTACCATACATAGACCACACTACCAACCTTAGACCATACTCCCCTTTACCATAGACCTGAATGCCAGCCTTAGACCATACTACCCTTTACCATACATAGACCACACTACCAACCTTGGACCATACTTCCCTTTATCATAGACCTTACTACCAGCTTTAGACCATACTACCCTTTACCATACATAGACCACACTACCAATCTTAGACCATTCTACCCCTTACCATAGACCTTACTACCAACCTTAGAACATACTATCCCTTACCATTAGACCTTACTACCAACCTTAGACCATACTACCCTTTACAATCTCTGATCTCAGAAACCAAGCAGGGGTGGACTTGGATAGAATTGAGGATGGGCAAACAATATAATAATGAGTCCAAGATCATGGGTAGAAAGCCTGCATGGACAGCCTAACTCTGACTCTCTGCTCTGTTCCTTTCTTCTATATGCCTGCATTTTTTATTATGAAGTAATAGAAAAAACTGTGTTGGGAACATTGAATCCTCTTTCTAAGGAAAAAGACCTGCCTGAAAGGTAGGTCGGCACCATGACTTTTACACATGAAGCACAATGTAGGATGTAATTACAATATGTTTGAATCTTTCTTCTATTACCATTCTATCCAAGGGCCTGAAGAAAGAAGACAAAAGGCCGTTGGCACCTTTGAAATAGGACAGAGGTGACCTTGGTGTTCCTGCCCACATTTTTTAAAGCTTATTCTTCAAGCTCAGGGGCTAAGCAAGCTCTTGCTGAGCAGTTAATGGTTCTGTGTTTGCCTCCCGAATCTGTGTACTTCTGGTGCGTGACTCATTGCTTTCGGGAGCAATAACTTGAACTACATAAAACCAATTTTAATTCTAAATATAATTTTGACTCTTAGGGAAATAATATATAGCATGCATCCCTTGAATTACAAAGTAGATAAAAATAGTTAGAATTAGGTTATCATCTGTAACGCTAAAAAAGGGTGATTTCTCAGCTGCCTTTTGAATTGTGGCATATAGCAATTTTACAAGGAAAGCGTATTTAAATATGGCACACAGGAACACAGCCCTCTCTAAGGTATTCAGCTAATTGGAGAATGATGCCAGTTTTGTTCTGAGTTCACTATCATTCTCCAGCTCTTTGATTTTAATGACGTTTTTGACCACTTTTACTTTTTGAGAGCCGCACATTTGCTCCCTTCTGCTATTTTATGTGATTTAAGCGCTGACTTTCAGTTGGCAGCCTTCACATTGTTAAAAAGGAAGAGTGGCTCTTGTTTGATGGGTCATTAGATTTGGTTTTAGGGTTTTCCTCTCCAGTTTACATTAATCAGCTTTATGTACCTTGTGCCTCGTTTCTTTTTCCCAGTTCACATAAATATTGATGTCATCTTCTATTGGAGGTTTCAGAAGAGAAATCATAAGGAGAAGGCTGGCTCTGATGGCCATCGGTTGTAAAATCCAGTTTCAGGCAGATCTATCAAAATTAGCTACCTTTTCAGTACATAAAATCCATTTATGTAAAAGGAAAAATCAAATAAGCACTCATTTAAAAATCTGTATTTTTTTCCTTCTGTTGCCTTTATTGAAAATGACTTTCCATCACTACTAGTTGAATTATAGTGTTTTTCTAATAACTCACAAGAGTAATCTATCTGTTTGCAGAGTTTTCAGTCTCTCTCATTTTGGATGTTCTTTCATGTTTTTAGTGACTATGGTAAGGGCTTGCTGTAGCCAGACTGAAGTTTTAAACACATGTCTAATAAAGTACTTGGAAAGAATCTAGAAGTGTGTGTATGTGTCTCTCTGTGTGTGTGTGTGTGTGTGTGTGTGTGTGTGTGTGTGTGTGTGTGTATGGGAATGGGAATACAAACAGTGTCCTAATGAGTGAAGACCTTGGCCCTGGGGCTTCCTTCCTTACCTGACCAACTCAAGAACCTGAGTGGTGAGATGGGAATTCAGGGTTCCCACTTATTTCTTCCTAGAATATTCTGATTTCCTACCAATATTCTTTCTACTCTGTCTTGTCACAAAGCTCTAGAATGATACTGTTGGGTAGGGTAGTCAATTTACGTGTAATTTTCACTTAACAACAATTGAAATAAATTTAAGCTTGAGCTTCTCAACAGAAGTAACTGTATTTCAAGGCCTAGGATTTTACACAAAATGTTCCCTCTGTATCACTTGTGCCAGGATGTCACATGACACCTTCTCCATTGTTCAAATTGGAAAAACAATAGTAGGAAATAGTTACACCCAAGACACTAGCCCCATTCTGTGTATGATCCTGACTCCTTCCACCATTAGAACTCTGCTAGTCAGGGCCTACTATGTACTCTGACTTTCACTGGCACTGTGTTTAAAACTCTGTCTCTATCTCTGTCTCTCTGTGTCTCTGTCTCCTTCTCTGTCTGTCTGTCTGTGCATTTATGTTCATATATGTGAGTATATGTGTAGGTTAGAGGACCACTTTAATATCACCTCAAGGATGTCCTCTATTTTTTTTTTTCAAAATTGAGTGTTACAGATCTAGCTTAGGTCCTTGTGGTTTCAAACTAAGTATTGTACTAAGCCATACCCCCAAGCCTGTCCCCATTTTCTTTCCTAGTTCCTTCATTTTACAGAGTCAGAGTATAGCTTCTGGCTTGTTTTATGACTGATGGTTAACATTCTTTGGCTTCTCTCCACCTTCCCATTTGTGAAAGACTGGCTTAACAGTGCGCCAGTATATCCACTCACATTACAGTGTTTCTTTACCACCGTTCAGTTGCAATTGTTTTCCTTATTTATTTTCAGAACCGAAAAGAAAGCTTCTTAGTTCAGTTGGTGACCAGCCTCCAGATCAATGTGGGATGTTAGCGTGAGTTTGAACTTGAAAGCAAGAAATGTAATTGCATTGCTTCTGTCCCAAAAGTCACTTTTCTTCTTTACCTTTGTACCAGTGGCCACTGTGGTCTTGCTCTTCTCTTCATCCTCCAAAAGTAACTTTTATTCTCCTGATTAATTGTCCTCTCTAAGCTTTCTGCCTCAGTCTAGTGACCTACATCTAGTCTTGGAAGCCTCCATACAATCTAATCTAGACCTAGAATGTTTTCAGCCTCTGAGACTGACTGCTGGATAAGTTCATCCTTCCTGTTTCTTTCTGAACTCTGACTGGCTGGTTCAACACAGCTGCTCTGGCTCAAACTCCTCTCGAAGCTAAATGATTCAAACCGGCATCTCTGATAGCTTCTCCTGTATTGCTCTGCTTGTCCTCAAAGTAACTGTGGTGATCTGTTTTAATCTTCTGGCTTCTTTTCATTCTCTGGTTTGTTCTGTGTTTGCCTGTGTCTATCTTGTTCTCTCTTCAACCTGCTTTCTATAAATGTTCTGGTAAAACTGTCTCTCTTCACCTGCACTGCTCTCTCTAAAGGAGCTTTCCTTTCCCCTCTCTTCTCATGAGAGTTGGGCATGTCCTATTTTGTCAAATCTTTCTCTGATTCACCACTTTGTCTGCCACTCCATTAGAAATCAGTTTCAAACATGGGAGCTTCCTTCTACAAACTAAATTTACCTCCACTGTTTGCATTAAAGATATATACTAAGGGCATGTTTGTGTTCTATTCAGAGGTATTAAAGGTGTGTACTAAGACTGAGCTATACCACAACTAGAAACAGGGTTTTTCAGCAAATAACACAATTTTAGGATTCATAGTATGATCAAATATCCTGTAACACAAGTCATTGTTCTTCAATCAATGATCCTTTCCCTTAAATTCATGCTGGAACCTCCAGTTCCTTGAACAGTCTGTCTCTTATCCTGTTGCTATCATATGTAGAATCCTCTTTCAGTCCGTATTTTCTTCAGAGACTTCCTGTTACTCTTGTATTCTCTTGGCCACTCTCCCCATCATAACTCCGTATGATTTTCATACTACCTACAAGAGCCATCCATACCTGAACTATTTCTCTCATAATAACTCTCACAGTCAAACTCTTGGCCTTGCCATATAATCGTTGTCATTTCTAAGAGCTTAATTATCAACACCTCAAGCATCTTGCTCTCTGAATGCCCCCTTCTGCTTTTTTCTAACTTTCTCCAATTCTTTTAGTTCAACAATAGTATACAAGTCTAGAAGGACATGCAATTTCTCCGTTTCTGTAATCCATTATTTTGCATTATCTATTTCTCACTCTTTTTCAACTCCCTTGCTCTCCTCTCCCTTATTCTCTCCTAAAACCAGTTCAATTATTATTCAACTGTCTTCCAACTCTGCAAATACATTTCTCTACGGGCCTAAGAAAATCGCCCCAACATACATTTCATTTTAAACTAAGCTCTACTGATATCCGGGGTCCTTCTGTTTTATCAGCCAACCACCATAAATGTCCTGAGGACATCCATCTGGTCTTGTTAATGATTGCTTCATGCATTAATTTTGCTCCTCGAGTTTATGAAATGTTCCCACTTACCTTTATTCCCAATCGATTCAGCTTTCTGCTTTATCTGGAAAGTAGTTGTGATGAAGGGATCTTATACAAGCTCTACTGTGCTATATCCTGAGTTTTCATATCTACACATATTATTTCTTATGTCTGTTGCTATGGATGCCTTGTTTGAACTTGAATGAATGGTCAATCCTATTACCCCGGTACCTGTTCCTTTATCTTCTTCTACAGCCACAGGCTTGGCCTCAGTTTTCTTCTCCTTCACTGTTTTGCATTCTTAGTGGACTTTTCTCCTGTGTGATTCTTATTATATTTAAATATGCCTTTGTGATGAGAAAATATAAAGAAAAGCATCTGTTGTCTCCAATTTGTTCCTAGAAAACTATCACTTCATTTTTTCTCTGCATTCACATCACCAATTTGTCTGCTTCCATTCACTCTTGAACTCAGTTCAATCTGGCTTTTGACCTGCCCGTTCCATTAAGATGGTGAAAGCCATTCATGATTGTCATGGCTGGTCACTCGTAGTCAGTACTCTTTCCCCATCTCATTGGACCTATTGACAGCGTCTGACCCCCCTGATCACTCATTCACTTTGATAGACCGGATCCACTCAGTTACCTGCAGACTTCACCACTCCTCTTCCCAGTGGCTCCCATGCTGTTCAGTCCCCTTTGCTGATATTTCATCTTCTTCACACATAAATCAAAACAAGATCCTGACTTTTACAGTCACTTCTGTGGAGATCTTATTCCGTTTGATGTTTAAATCATGTCCCAGGCTGATCATTCCTTACTTTACATCTTCACCTTAGATCATTTTTACTGAACTTTAAATTTATAGACATTTGCCTTCTCAGTGGCAAATAGCCTCATGTTAACCTGGGTTAGACTCAAGTTTTGAGTGTCTGAACCTCCTTTCCCACCTGTACCGCATCACTTTCTCAAGCAAAACTCCTGTACAACATTTTCCCTGGACGCTGTGTGTCTGTGCTTCAGACTACTGGCCATATGTGCTACTCTGGCAAATGTATGGACCGTGGACCAGCACATTGAGCACTGTTTCTCACAACTGTTTCTTCAGAAGTGTGCACACACAGCACGTCAGGGATCAAAAAAGTAGTTAAGGAAGTAATAAAAAGCAATAAGGCTTTTGAGTAACAAAGATGATATAAAATATATGGGCAATTTTTTTTGAAAGAGTCTGACTGAATTTAGGTAGTACTAATTTCTTTTGTATGCTAAATTATTAAGCTTAAGGGTATAAAGAGGAATAAGTTCTCAAGGCCTGGTGGCTATAAGCCGGGGAATTGGGATTAGGATCCTTAACCTTTCCTGAGTGCCAAACTTTCAGCTTTCAGATGATGATAATGACAGTTTCTGATTCATAGGGCTTCAATGAGAATGTCATAGTAGGCTATATATGATAGGGTGAAACCCTAGTGAATGTTTAGTATGTTGTTATGGTGATGCTATTCACACCCTGAACAAGTTGCACACCGGGGAGATTAGTGTGGAATGCAGGAGGGTGATGGATTAATGCTACTCAGGGAAGTTAGAAACATCTTCCCAGGGGAGCTCTCACTTCCAGTGTCTCTAAGAGATGGCAATGGTCTGTCCTGTTGAGGAGAGAGGGAGGAAAAGGAGAAATGAATACAGGAGCATGCTCAGAGACTACTATGCAAGCAAAATATGGCTAGGGGCAGACAGGAAACTACCAAAAGTCAGAAATTCTAAGAATACATTTTTGCTTATGCTAATTTTAAATTCCAAACAGTTGAATATACAATTCTTTTTAATGGCCAAAATAATGCTTTACTTTTAAAAATAAGCTAATGAATGCCACGTCAGAACAAAGTCTAAAAATTGCATGTACCCTATAGAGTTTGTTCCCTGGAGTTAACTTATGTTTTGTTTTCAGTTCTTTCCTGTATGTACATGCATTTTTTTAATTGGATAATTTTTTAATTTACATTTAAAATGTTATTCCCTTTTCCGGTTTCCTGGACATACGCTCCCTATCCCCTCCCCCTCCCTTTCTTCTATAATGGTGTTCCTCTCCCCAACCAACCCCCTACCACCCCCCAACAGTCCCTTACACTGGGTGGCACAGCTTTGGCAGGACCAAGGGCTTCTCCTTCCTTTGGTGCCCAATAAGACCATCCTCTGCTACATATGCAGCTGGAGCCTTGAGTCAGTCCATGTGTAGTCTTTGGGTAGTGGTTTCATCCCTGGAAGCCCTGGTTGGTTGGTATCATTGTTCTCATGGGGTTGCAAGTCCCTCCAGCTCTTTCAAGCCATTCTCTATGTCTTCCAACAGAGATCTCATTCTCAGTTCAGTGGTTTGCTGTTAGCATTCACTTCTGTATTTGTCATGCTCTGGCTGTGTCTCTCAGGAGACAGCTATAGCAGACTCCTGTAAGTATGCACTTCTTAGTTTCATCAATCTTATCTAGTTTTGGTATATATATGGACTGCAAACCATGTGGGGCAGGCTCTGAATGGCTGTTTCTTCAGTCTAGGCTCCAAACTTTGCCTCCATATTCCCTCCTATGAATATGTTCGTTCCCCCTTTTAAAAGAAGTGAAGCATCCACATTTTGGTCATCCCTCTTCTTGAGCTTCATGTGGTCTGATTGTATCTTGGGTAATTTGAGCTTTTGGGCTAATATCCACTAATCAGTGAGTGCATACCATGTGTGTTTTTCTGTGATTGGGTTGCCTCACTCAGGATGATATTTTCTAGTTCCATCCATTTGCCTGTGAATTTCATGAAGTCATTGTTTTTGATATCTGAGTAGTTCTGCATTGTATAGATGTACCACATTTTCTGAATCTATTCCTCTGTTGAAGGACATCTGGGTTCTTTCCAGCTTCTGACTTTTATAAATAAGGCTGCTATGAACATAGTGGAGCATGTGTCTTTGTTATATGTTGGAGCATCTTTTGGGTATATGCCTAGGAGAGGTATGGCTGGGTCATCAGGTAGTACAATGTCCAATTTTTTGAGGAACCCCCAGACTAATTTCCAGGGTGGTTGTACCAGTTTGCAATTCCACCAAAAGTGGAGACATGTTTCTCTTTCTCCACATCCTTGCCAGCATCTGTTGTCCCCTGAGTTTTTGATCTTAGCCATTCTGACTAGTGTGAGGTGGAATCTCAGGGTTGTTTTGATTTGAATTTTCCTGATGACTAAGGACACTGAATATTTCTTTAGACACTTCTCTGCCATTCAATATTTCTCAGCTGAGAAGGCTTTGTTTAGCTCTGTACTCCATTTTTAATAGGGTTATTTGGCTCTCTGGAGTCTAACTTCTTGAGTTCTTTGTATATTTTAGATATTAGCCCTCTATGAGATGTAGGATTGGTAAAGATCTTTTCCCAATCTGTTGGTTGCCATTTTGTCCTAATGACAGTGCCGTTTGCCCTACAGAAGCTTTGCAGTTTTATGAGGTCCCATTTGTCCATTCTTGATCTTAGAGCATAAGACATTGGTGTTTTGTTCACGAAATTTTTCCCCAGTGCTCATGTGATCGAGTCTCTTCCCCACTTTTTCTTATATTAGTTTGAGTGTATCTGGTTTGATGTAGAGGTCCTTGATCCACTTGGACTTAAGCTTTGTACAGGATGCTAGGAATGGATTGATCTGCATTCTTCTACATGCTGACCTCCAGTTGAACCAGCACCAGTTGTTGAAAAATGCTACCTTTTTTCCATTGGATGGTTTTGGCTCCTTTGTCAAAGATCAGGTGACCATAGGTTTGTGGGTTCATTTCTGGGTCTTCAATTCTGTTCCACTGATCTGTCTGCCTGTCTCTGTACCAATACCATACAGTTTTTATCATTATTGCTCTGAAATACTGCTTGACAAGTTCAGGGATGGTGATTCCCCCAGAAGTTCTTTTATTGTTAAGCATAGTTTTCACTATCCTGGGTTTTTTGTTATTCCAAACAAATTTACAAATTGCCCTTTCTAACTCTATGAAGAATTGAGTTGGTATTTTGATGGGGATTGCATTGAATCTGTGGATTGCTTTTGGCAAAATGGCCATTTTTACTATATTAATCCTGCCAATCCATGAGCATGGGAAGTCTTTCCATCTTCTGAGATCTTCAATTTCTTTCTACAGAGACTTGAAATTCTTGTCATACAGATCTTTCTCTTTCTTGGTTAGAGTCACACCTAGGTGTTTTATGTTATTTGTGATTATTGTGAAGGGTGTCATTCCCCTAATTTCTTTCTCGGCCTATTTATCCTTTGAGTAGAAGAAGGCTATTGTTTTGTTTGAGTTAATTTTATACCCAGCCACTTTGCTGAAGTTGTTTATCATGCTTAGTAGTTCTCTGGTGGAACTTTTGGGGTCACTTAGGTGTACTGCAAATAGTGGGATTTTAGTGGGATTGCTTCAAGTTTCTCTCCATTTAGTTTGATGTTAGCTACTGGTTTGCTGTATATGGCTTTTAATATGTTTAGGTATGGGCCTTGAATTCCTCATCTTTCCAGGACTTTTATAGTGAAGGAGTGTTGAATTTTGTCAAATACTTCCTCAGCATCTAATGAAATGATCATGTGCTTTTCTTTTTCCCTTTGAGTTTGTTTACATAGTGGATTAAGTTGATGGATTTCTATATATTGAACCATTCCTGCATCCCTGGGATGACACCTACTTGATCATGATGGATGATTGTTTTGAAGTGTTATTGGGTCTGGTTTACGAGACTGTTATTGAGTATTTTGCATTGATATTCAAAAGGGAAAATGGTCTGAAGTTCTCTTTCTTTGTTGGGTCTTTGTATGAGCATAATTGTGGCTTCTTAGATGGAATTGGGTATTGTTCCTTCTGTTTCTATTTTGTGGAATAGTTTGAAGAATATTGTTTTTAGGCCTTCTATAAAGTTCTTATAGAATTCTCCATTAAACCCATATGGTCCTGGACATTTTTTTTGGTCGGGAGAGTTTTAATAACTACTTGTGTATCTTTAGGAGTTATGGGTTGTATAGATGGTTTATCTGATCCTGATTTAATTTGGTACCTGGTATTTGTCTTGAAAAGTGTCCATTTCCTCTAAATTTTCTAGTATTGTTGAATATAGACTTTTGTAGTAGGATATGATGATTTTTAAAATTTCCTCAGAATCTGTTGTTATGTCAACCCTTTTGTTTGTTTGTTTGCTTGTTTTGTTGTTGTTAATTTGGATACACTCTCTGTACCATCTGGTTAATCTGGCTAAGGGTTTATCTAGCTTGTTAATTTTCTCAAAGAATCAGTTCCTGGTTTGGTTAATTCTTTGTATAGTCCTTTTTGTTTCTTGGTTGATTTCAGCCCTGAGTTTGATTATTTCCTAACTTCTCCTTTTCTTTGGTGTGTTTGCTTATTTGTGTTCTAGAGCTTTATGTGTGCTGTCATGCTCCTAACGTATGCTCTCTCCTGTTTCCTTTTAGAGGCACTCAGAGCTTTGAGTTTCCCTTTTAGCTCTGCTTTCACTGTGTCCCTTAAGTTTGGGTTTGTTGTGCCTTCATTTTTATTAAATTCTAAAGTCTTTAATTTCTTTCTTTATTTCTTCCTTGATCAAGTTATCAATGAGTAGAGCATTGTTCAAATTCCATGTATATATGGGCTTTCTGTCGTTTTTGTTTTTATTGAAGACCAACCTTAGTCCGTGGTGAATGGATTGGATGCATGAGATAATTACAATCTTCTTGTATCTGTTGAGGCCTGTTTTGTGACCGATTATATGGTCAATTTTGGAGAAGGTACTATGAGGTGTTGAGAGGAAGGTGTATTCTTTTGTTTTAGGATGAAATGTCCTATAAATATCTGTTAACTACATTTGGTTCATAAGTTCTGTTAGTTTTTCTCTATGTCTGTTTAATTTCTGTTTCCATGATCTGTCCATTGATGAGAGTGGAGTGTTGAAATCTCATACTATTCTGTGATATGCAATGTGGGCTTTGAGCTTTAGTAAGGTTTCCTTTATGAATGTAGGTGCCCTTGCATTTGGAGCATAGATATTTAGGATTGAGAATTTATCTTGGAGGATTTTCCTTTTGATGAATATGAAGTGTCCTTCCTTATCTTTTTTGATGACTTTTGGTTGAAACTCAATTTTATTCGATATTAGAATCCCTACTCCACCCTGTTTCTTTGGACCATTTGCTTGGAAAGTTGTTTTCCAGCCTTTTACTCTGAGGTAGTGGCTGTCTTTGTCTGTGAGGTGTGTTTCCTGTATGTATCAAAATGCTGAGTCCTCTTTACATATCCAGTCTGTTAATTTATGTCTTTAAATTGAGGAATTGAGTCCATTGATGTTAAAAGATATTAAGGAATAGCAATTGTTGTTTCCTGTTATTTTTGTTATTAGAAGTGGAATTATGTTTGTGTGTCTTTCTTCTTTTGGCTTTTTTGCAAGGAGATTGACTACTTTCTTGCTTTTTCTAGGGTTTAGTTTCCCTCCTCGTGTTGGAGTTTTCCATCTATGTTCCTTTGTAGGGCTGGATTTGCAGAAATATCTTGTATAAATTTGCCTTTGTCATGGAATATCTTGGTTTTTCCATCTATGTTAATTGAGAATTTGCTGGCATTTGTGTCCTCTTAGGTTTTGTATGACATCTGCCCAGGATCTTCTGGCTTTCATAGTCTTTGGTGAGAAGTCTGGTGTGATTCTGATAGTTCTGCCTTTATATGTTACTTGACCTTTTTTCCCTTACTGGTTTTAATATTCTTTCTTTGTTTTGTGCATTTGGTGTTTTGACTATTATGTGACAGGAGGAGTTTCTTTTCTGGTCCAATCTATTTGGAGTTCTGTAGACTTCTTGTATGTTTATGGGCATCTCTTTCTTTAGGGAAGTTTTCTTCTATCATTTTGTTGAAGATATTTACTGGCCCTTTAAGTCCTCGAGTCTTCACTCTGTTCTATACTTTTTATCCTTAGGTTTGGTCTTCTCATTGTGTCCTGGATTTCTTGGATGTTTTGGGCTGTGCACTTTTTGGATTTTACATTATCTTTGAGAGTTGTGTAGATATTTTTTATGGTATTTTCTGCCCCTGAGATTCTCATCTTTTGTATTCTGTTGATGATGCTTGCATCTATGACTCCAAATCTCTTCCCTAGGTTTTCTATCTCCAGGGTTGTCTCCTTTTGTGCTTTCTTTATTGTTTCTATTTCTATTTTTAAATCCTGGATGGCTTTGTTCAATTTCTTCACCTGTTTGGTTTTGTTTTCCTATAATTCTTTAAGGGATTTTTGTGTTTCCTCTTTAAGGGCTTCTACTTGTTTACTTATGTTGTACTGTATTTCTTTAAGGGCATTATATATGTCCTTCTTAAAGTCCCCCATTATCATTATAAAATGTGACTTTACATCTAAATCTTGCTTTTCTGGTGTGTTTAGATATCCAGTATTTGCTTTGATGGGAGAACTGGTCTCTGATGACGCCAAGTAGTCTTGGTTTCTACTGTTTAGGTTTCTGTGCTTGCCTCTCGACATCAGGTTGTCTCTGGTGTTAGCTTGTCTTGCTGTCTCTGACAGTGGCTTGAGCCCCCATATGCCTGTGTGTCAGCACTCCTGTAGACCTGTTTTCTCTCAGCAGGATTTGGGAACAGAGAGCTGCCCCGGGGTTTGTCTGAAGCCTCCAGGTGGGTTGCTTGACACAGAAGAATTGGTCTTACCTCTTCTCTCAGGTGTGTAGGTGCTCCTGGTGCCTGGCTTTTAGCTCTTGGTGCAGACAGAAACCAGATGGGTCATGCCCCTAACTGCTCCTAGGTCCCCGTGCCCAGACAACACAGATGGTACCAGGCAGTTTCTTTTTTGGTCAGGAATGTGGGCAAAAAGTAGTTGTCTCCTCTGAGTTCTTAGGATTGTCCACACTTCTGAGGTTCCAACTCCCTCCCCCACAGGATTTGGGTACAGGGAGCTGTGGGACCAATTCAGTTCAGTTCCGCTCCACGTGCATTTTACATACATACTTCATAGTGCATGAAACGTTTTACATTCTCTCCTTTCTCTCCCTAACAATTTTACTAACAACACTTACCTAGATGTTTGAAATGTATACATCTAAAGGTTATTACTGATTTCATATATCTAAATAAAGCACCAGAATCCAGACTCTAACTCAGTCTCCAAAATTTTGACTCCAAAATACATCGCCATAACTTTAAAAACTTCGGTATACTACTTGGTTGCTTCATAACAGTTAATTGAATGACTGTCCATGATTTCAGGAGCTACTCCTTATTACACGGTAATTTATTTGTAACTTTTCATTTGTACACATGCTAGCATTCTGAGTACTTTTAATATATTTATAAAAATTGCTTGTTTTAGATATAATATATTGTAAAAGATTCCTGGAATTTGTTATGAGGCATGAATCATGCCAAAAGGCATGAATTCCTAACATATTGACATTTTGCTTTCCAGAAATACCCATGGCATTCCTGGTATTCTATAAACAGTTTATTTCATTGAAATCATTTCCTACTGATTGATGAGCTGTAGACAGATGTAGTGCTTTATTGATCGCTCTGAAATGAATTCACTACCATAAGTGATTCCATACCACAAATACCTTATCCAACCTGTAACTCACAAAGTAGTTATTTACTACAATAACACTACTTTTAAACAATTGGTCTGATTGTGGGTCTCAGTAAAAACCTTAGGAAAATAAACATTGTTATGAAAAAGCTAGTAGTATAATAAAATATGTAAAGGTGACAAAATTGAAACCTCTTCTCTGAACCTGCTATGACTTCTGAATGAAAATATGTTATTTCTCAACAAAGCAGAGGTTTTTTTCTTGTACAACTCATTGCAAACTATTGTTATTCAGAGGTGAGACATTGAATATGTGTGTGTGTGTGTGTGTGTGTGTGTGTGTGTTTACCTTGCCAATCACTGAAATGTATTGAAAGAGACTCTCAAAGACCCCAAGTGTTCTAAATTTATCTCAGTCAGTTTTTCTGGTTTGGGAACTCGTTTGGAAATCTCACAAGGCCAACTTGTCTGCAGTAATTTCTAGTGCTTTTTGTTTGGGGCAGGCTCAAAAAAGCTCTGAGAGGTGCTAAATTTGGTGCTTGGCAGACACCATAACACGCAAGGAGAAGAAATACACGAAGTGTAAAACCCAAAACATCAAAACTCTTTGACATTTCAAACAAACTTGAAATGTATGGGGAGACTATATAACATCTGCATAGATCAGCTGTGTGGACAGTTTATGACAAAAAGAGTCAACAGGATAATAGCTTTCTTCTGTCTCTGTCATTTGGTTTATAAATAACGGCCATGTGTGACTGATGTCAGAGTTCAAGGGGAAAATTCCATACCTATTTCCTACTGATTAAAAATGCTGTGACGTTTTGCCTTAAATGAATATTTAGTACCCAGGCCTACAAAGAAAGAGGAGGTGTGGTGAGAGCCAGAAAATGTTTCTAGATATAATGAGCTTAAAGCTGGACATGTTGGTACACAATTACTTACAGAGGCTGGTATCTGATTTTCTTTCTCAGTGAGATAGAATGGGTAGTATCCACCACCGTGAAAATGTGGGTGACAGTTTTAGATCATGTTTACCCAAACACTAAAAAGAAACAAATATGACAATCATGAAGACCTATGTAAAGAAGATATGGTAGGCTTTTGTTTCATAATTTATTAAGACTTATTTTATTTCATATGATTTGATGTTTGTCACTATATGAGTGTATGTGTATCACATTGTGTATTTGTGTATGTGTGGTGCTCTCAGAACATTGTGTGTGTGTGTGTGTGTGTGTGTGTGTATGTGTGTGTGTGTGTAGCTCTCAGAACACTGTGTATGTGGTATGTGTGTGTATGTGTATGTGATGCTCTCAGAGAAAGAGTAGACATTGGATCCCCTGGAAATGGAATTGTTGACACTTGTGGACACCTTGTGTGTGTTGGAAACTGAACACAGATCTTCCGGATAAGGAAGTGCCATGAACTTCTGAGCCATCTTGCCAGCACTGGTAGTTTTAGTTTTGCTATTTTGAAGTTGAGCTAAGAGTTCCTAGGAGAACAGATTCCACAGACAGGCAATAGCTTTAGGGATAGCCCCTGCTCCAGTTGTTGGGGGACCCACATGGAGACCGAGCTGCACATCTGCAACATTTGTAATGTGCTGGGGCCTTGGTTGAGCCTGTGCTCACTCTTTGGTTGGTGGCTCACTGTCTGAGAGCCCTCCAGGGTCCAGGCTAGTTGACTTTGTAGGTCTTCTTGTAGAGTTCCTATTCTTTCACGGCCTTCAATCCTGCCCCCAACTCTTCTAACTGGATTGCCTTGTCTGGCCCCAGTGGGAATGGATGCATTTAAGCCTGCAGAGATGTGATATTCCAGGGTGGGAGGATACCCTGGGGGGAGCCCACTCTCTCAGAGGAGAAGGGGAGGGGGAAAAGGAGAGGTACTCTGGGAAGGGGGGACTGTGAGGCAGGAGCAGCTATCAGGATGTAAAATGAATGAGTAAATAAATTAATTATGGAGGGGGGAAAAGAGTTCTTAGGACAGTGGGGGGAAAATCTCATGGTTCTTAAGAAAATAGTTATCATTAATTTTGTTGAGAAGACGTTGCTGATCAGAATAGATAGTGTGCATTATTATGTCCTAGATGTCATGCTTAGGGGCTTGTTCATGAATTGGTTTCCTGCTTCCAACACTATGTCTTCATCACCAGGGAGTTACTGTGCAAGTTTTATTTTGCAGATGTTTTTTTCTGTGAGATAAAAAGACAGAAATTAAAAGTGAATTTTTTAAAATCAATACTGTGGATCTAATTATTTGGGAATTTAAGTCCCAAATAATATGTGAATGGATGAACAAATTGCTGAATTCTAGGGGATATATTTAGATATTCTTGCCTTTTTTTTTGCATCCCAACAAAGTGATATCACCATGCAGAGTTTGCCAGAAATGATGCAATAAGAAAATGATTGCTTAGTATTTGGGAAATTCCAAGTAAATTGGGCACAGAGGGAAAATCCATTGTTGGTGTTTGAATACAGGCCTATGGTTGGTCCTGCCTCCCCCAAGGCAAGTTCCTTGGAAGGTTTAGTCAGCACAGCCATCTGATGAGTAGATGTCCTTTCAGAGGCCATGTGTGTATGCTCAGGGAAGATTTTGACCTTGGTTCTGCTGTATCAACCCTGCAGCTCAAGTTACTGCGTGTCATAGGCTTTTGTTCAAGTATCTGCCTATTTGTAATTGGAGTCAGTGGAAAGTGCTAGTGTCTAATGGGGAGCTGAATTTGGCATTGCATTTTGAAGAATGGAACAATGGGTTAGTATTTATTCTGCCAAAGAATTTGTAGTTCAATGTTTTTCCTTTTTTTTTATGTTTTTGTTTTTCAGAAACACAGACGATGAAAAACCAAAGGAAAAAGCAAAAACAAAAATGAGAGAGAGAGAGAGAGAGAAAGAGAAGGGGGAGGGAGGAAGGAGGGAGAAGAAGGGAGGGAGGGGGAGGAAGAGAGAGAGGGAGAGGGAAAAGGAGAGGGAGAGGGAGATAAAGTCAGGTATAGTGGCAAGCACACATGCATGTACTTTTAATCCCAGCACTCAGGAGGCAGAGGCAAACTGATCTGTGAGTTCAAGGCCAGTCTGGGCTACAGAGTGAGTTCCAGAACAGCCAAGACTACACAGAGAAACCCTGTCCCCATCTTGAAAAAACTAAATCAAACCAAGCACCAAAAAAAAAAAAAAGTAGCCCAGATAATTTCTACTTTAAGTTTTTTATTTCAGAATTGGACTTTCCATGCAAATACAAACTAAACATCATCTTCTTTTACCCCATGAGCATGAGATTGGTTTTTTTCTTTTTTGGATTTCTTTCTGTTTTGAGTGAGGGATTCACATATTCCAGGTTGACCTCAAAAAGGATGCTCTTCTGTTCCTCGTGATGCTACCTCCCCCAGGAATGACAGGTATGTGCTACCACTTCTCTTGTATTTTTATTATAAAGCCACATTACAATTGCTATGAGAGCTAAAGTAGCGCACATTAATTAAAGGTCACCATTTCATAGCTTTGCAGATGAATAACTGCTGCGGAGAGAAGCCTGAGAAAACAGGATGAAGATTCTATGTGTGTTGATTTGGCAACACAGAATAACGTTGTACAGGTAACAGGATGGGAGTGGAACAGTCCTTGTTCACTCCCAGTCTCACTTCCTCCACACATCTGTTTGCCTTTTATGGCAGGCATTGGTAAAGCCACGTCTACTCCATAACCTTGAAGGACCCTGTATATGTCTAGAAAGGCCACTACAACATTCATCTTCTTGGTCTGGAGCATAGCTCTGTGGAAGAACAGACATTTAGTGTGCATGAGGCCCTAGGTTTTGTCCTTGGGACTGAAAACAGGAATATTTTTATCACTTTTTAATTAGTCCTTTGAGAATCTCATACAACGTATTTTGCTCATATTTACCCCTTTTCCCAGTCCTCCTCCTCCTCCTCCTCCTCCTCCTCCTCCTCCTCCTCCTCCTCCTCCTCCTTCTCCTCCTCCTCCTTCTCCTCCTCCTCCTTCTCCTCCTCCTCCTTCTCCTCCTCCTCCTCCTCCTCTTCTTCCTTCTCCTCCTTCTCCTCCTCCTCCTCCTCCTCCTCCTCCTCCTCCTCCTCCTCCTCTTCCTCCTCCTCCTCCCAGGCTCACCTTCCTTTCCCCATCTACAATTTTGTGTCCCCCTTTTTGTTAAATTAAACAATTTGATTAATTTAAATTAAAATTTAAAACATTTCATTTGTGTGTATAGGGATGTATGTTTGTATGTTTGTTTGGTGTGTGTGTGTGTGTTGCACTTATTGTATATGTATAAAGTATATGCTTATGTGTGTATGTGTATGTGGTGCATGTGTAATATATTATATATTGTATATATATAAAGTATATGTTTGTGTGGCATGCGTGTGGTGTGCATATTGTGTATGTATAGTGTATGCTTCTGTGTATATGTGTGTGTTTGTGTGTGTGATGCACATGGTGTGTATGTATAGTGTATGCTTCTGTGTATATGTGTGTGTTTGTGTGTGTGATGCACATGGTGTGTATGTATAGTGTATGCTTATGTGTGGATGTGCATGTATTATATGTATGTAATGTGCATGTTGTATATGTATAAAGTGTGTTTGTGTGTGTGATATGCATGTTGTGTATGTATAGTACATGCTTGTGTGTGTGTGTGTGTGTGTGTGTGTGTGTGTGTGTGTGTGTATGTGTGTGTGTCTCTCCTGCTCCTCACTACTGTTAGGACAGGTTGATGAGCTTTTAGTGATTCCCTCATCTTTGTCTCAAAGTTGTTGTTGGAATGCACTGTCCTATGGCTTTAATTTACAAAGCTCTCCAGATCTGAACTTTCTTTTTATAGCTTGCATGGTAAAACATTTTGCTCACTGAGTTAACCCATGTCTTAATTTCTTTATAATGAATCCTGCCTGTGACAGTGAGCAACGACTCTGCTAGTAACGTTTAATCTCACAGAACTTCCTAAATTGAGCACATTTTCACAGTCAAATTATTCTGTTGTTTTAGTAACCGGGAGTCCCGGAAGTTTGCGCCATAGATAACACCACTGGGGAGTTCCCTTCTTTAGCAACTTCTTCACAGGCTCAGGTTCCTTTTAGTCAGTCGTGGGGGTTAGTGTATGTTTTGCTTTAAAATTCAGCCTTTTCTGGATTCCCATGTTTGCTCTACATTACCGACAAACTAGAGACCTGTGTGCTTGTCTGCCTGCCTGGGTGGGTGGATCTGCCGAATAACTGTTGCACGTCCTGTTCCTTGGTCTGAGTCATGCCTACCCAAGCTATGTGTTTTTGCCAAGATGGTGCACAAACAAGTTGTTCATTGTTCATCTGTTCATGGGGCCAGGACTTGAAGCTTCTAGAAACTTCAGTAATTATTCAGTTCTCCCTTCTCTGTCTCATGCTTTCCCTGTCTTGTGTTGGGCTGTGTTTTGTTTAAACCTCAAAGAGAAATCTTGTTTTACATATTTCTCTAAAGAGAAATCTCCCCAAGTGTGCATTTTTCCTTAAAATAACATGTTTTTGCAGGTCTCTTCATTTGTTGCTAGAAAGAATAAATACACATTCCTGTTTCACAGCAGCATGCTAATGCAAGTGAGAAGCATAGTGTGGCAACTAGAGACAACATTTGAATTAAAAAACATGTTAGGGAACTGTGTGGGGATGATGGAGAGAAAGCATGCTGTCCTCATGGCTTAACCATACCTGACACACGGAAGCTCTTCTCTCTACCCCCGGGCAGCTGTTGACACCACAGTTGGAACCTTGGTCATGTGAAAAAATCTTGAAGCCATTCTTGAAAACTTTCTTCATTAAGTTAAACCTAGGTATGGAATCCCTAATCTGTGCCCTCTCTAGCCAGTGGTTATTACAGCAATGAAAACAAACCAGCCAAATCTGGCTTTTATAGAACTTGCATTCTGGTCAAAGTTGACATACCATAAATCAGTGGTCCTAACTTTCCTAATGCTGTGGACACTTTAATACAGTTCCCCAGGTTGTGTGACCTTCAACCATAAAGTTATTATTGTTGTTATCTTATGATGATAATTTTGCTGTTATGAATCATGATGTAAATATATGATATGCAGGATGACTGAAATGAGATCCTCCCCTGGAAGGGTCATGTTTCACAGGTTGAGACAATTAGGCAAAAATGAATATGTAGTCTAGTGTAGTGGTGCACACATGTAATCCCAGCACACAGGACATAAAGACAGGAGGTATCCATGAGTTCCAAGCCTGCTAGAACTACATAGAAAGGACTAGGTCAGCCAGTTCTACATGGCTAGATCCTCTAAAGCCAAACAGATAAGCAAAAGTACACAAAATGAAATAAAACAGAAAAGAAGAATAGATTGTATAGTAATGAGGGTGTGTTGGGGAGAGATACGAGATAGGGTAAGGAGACTGAAGTTTTAAAGGGTTCTCCTTGAAAGACTGTTTACAGAAGGTAATTCTAAATAGATGAATTTTAGTGGAGACTAGAATGAGGATGAGAACAAATGAAGGAACACTGGAGGTATAATCCCAGCTGTGAGAACACAGATAGGAGGTCCCGAGGCATGGAAGCAAGAGGTCAAAATGAACTGAGAAATGAACAGTGGTAGGAGACAGTATCAGAACGAGTCATGTGGACCCTGGCATCTGCTTTGTTCACGTGTAACAGGAAGCCACAGGAAGTTCTGGGGCAAGGGAAAGATATATCTGTCACTAGGGTCCTTCTAACTCGTGTGCAGAAAAAGTTTGTTAGCAGAGGGGAAGATTCAGAGAGACTGGAGATGCTTGGCTGTAGGAAAAGGCAGTGAACAGGCAGAGGATGAATTTCAGTTGCTCCAAATACTCTGTGAGTAGGAAGGATATTCTTTATGTACACATATACTGTTATTGAAAATGAGAGCAATTTCTGTTCAGGACAAGACCTACACTAAAGTTACTTTTCCTTTGACTATAGAAGAAGCAGATGTTTCTATAGAAAGATTGTAAGAGAAGGGAATGTAAATACATTGCTAATAATAGTTTCACTGCTGAGAAGTAACTAGCAATGTTTTCCTGTATTTTCCATACGTTCTTTTATATATACAAATATGCATTTAAAAATAGACCACTTCCTGTTTTCAGAGACTATCCATAACCTGAATTTTGCACTTACCAATTGTAGTAGCTAATTGTGCAGTTGATGTGAAAACGTACCAGACAGAAGCAATTTAAGGAAGAAAGGGATTTATCTTGACTTATTGTACCAGGACATACAGTCCATCATGCCAGGGAAAATAGAGCAGCAGGAACCTAAGGCAGTTGGTCAAGTTGAGTCAACAATCGAGAGAGAGAGAGAGAGAGAGAGAGAGAGAGAGAGAGAGAGAGAGAGAGAGAGAAACCATGAATTCCAGTATTCATTTCCCTTTCTCCTTTTTGTTGAGTCTGGGACCTTAGTCCATGGAATGGTGTTGCCCATAATGAAGCTGGGTTTTCCCATTTGACTTTAGGGTAATCTAGATATTCCTTCACAGGCATACCCAGAAGCTAACTTAACCTGGATAATCCCTCATTGTTATGCCCAGAATATCATATTCTATGTGATTCTAGATACTATTAAGTTGACAATCAATATTAACTATTATACTAATATTCTATGAATATTTACTCATTTCATGAATGAGGAGACAGAGCAATATTTTCATGGTTTAACTATTATACATGCAAACCATCAGTCAATTTAATCATTCTGCACAGTAGGGGATTTACATGGCTTTTAGTTTTGTGTTTTGATAAATTATTATTATAAATGACATTGCAAAGAACATCCTTGAAAACATATCATATATTTGTAGTAATTTTCTTTAGACAGGTTTTAACGATTACTTTTAAAATGATTAATTCTTTAAAAATTCATGGTTTATGTTATTAAGTTTTTTTATCATTATTCACTCCTGTCAATGAAACATCCTGTTCATTTCTACTTTCTATTTAAAGATGACTAAATTTAAAACAAGGCCCATCAAGAGCAGGGAAGTTCTCTAGCAGTAGAGACATTTTAGTAGGTAGTAGAAATTTGCTTGGATAGGGTGAAATTAAGTGAAATCTATTTGAGTATTTGAAAGGTCTGTGAAGTCTTAGGATTCTTTTTGAATTTAAGATTGGGGATGGAGGGAAAGAAATATGGAGGAACATTGAAAAATCTTGTTTCTTAAAATCTATCTAGAGACAATTAGGGCTCTTTTTGGTCATAATTCATGTAACACACACAGAGAGAGAGAGAGAGAGAGAGAGAGAGAGAGAGAGAGAGAGAGAGAGAGAGAGAGAGAGTAAAACTAGGGTTCTGTGATTTGAAAAGAATTTCTAAAATTTATGGGTTGGAAACAGTCTCAAAGTTGTTCTGTTGATGGTCACTGGAGATGAGAACTATGGAATGTTATTTTGGATGATAGCTCATGAAGACCAGGGTGGTATCAATGATTTTATGAGGAAATGGAAAGAGGTCTGAGTTGTTATTTTTCTGTTCTCTCTCCATGTGAGGCATCCCATCAAGTTACAGTGCCTCAAGGACTTTACCAGACATGGGTACTTGATCTTACATAGCTCAGACTCCTTTACCTTTTACCAATTCTACATTCTCCTACAACAGTACAAAATGGACTATAGTATCAGGGAGCTCTACAGCTATTTGGAGAGTGGAATTAACATTGTCAATAAAGGCGGTAAGTTGACATATGCTTTAGAGTGTACAAATAATACAGTTGCAACAACTTTTACACAGGAGAAGAAAAGCAAACTATATGTTCTACATTTCTAGGTAGAAAATACTATTGTATATAATCTGAATATCACTAGCTCTACCAATTTGTTGGATGAATTATTAGTTTATTATGCATTAGTTAAAAATAATGTTGGATATCGCCTAGTTCTAGGCAGTCTGATGGACTGTGGGGATCAAAGTGAATATAATTTTTGTACTCAGTAAATTTATGTGGGTGGAAGTATGTATGTAATTTAGCAATTTTAGCATGATGTAGACCATGATGAACATCCCATGGCACTCATGATATGCCATGGCAAACAGTGGAGGGCCTCAAAATTACATGAAGAAAAGTCATGCTTAATACAGATGAAAAGGCTTAGAATGAAGATGATGAAGACATCCTCATTTGTGTTTTAGCTTGAATCCTATCTGGTCAGATGACCTTGGACAAAGACATTGAACCACATCTAAAATAAGTGGGAAATAATATTTGCTGAATAAGATTTTTATATGAATTAAGTATAATATTAAGTGAGCCACTGATATAGCGAGAAGCATGCACAAATGTTGAATCCATGTTCATTCCATCTAAGTATATGTATGACTAGTTCACCAGAGCATCTCTTCCCAAGGGGTACTTTGATGATCAGCGCACTAGAAAAGCAGAGGCTGGACAGGATTTGTTGAAACTGGAAATCGTTTCTACTACTTTTGCCAGTGTGCTATCTCAAAGTAGTGTACTTTATATAACTCCGAGCCCAGAAGCATGTCTGTGGGTTTTCATGAAGTTGGATTCAAGCTGTGCTGTAAGTGGACAAAACCCAGAAGTCAAGTATAAGTTTTCTGTTCATAGAATTGTCTCCTTGCTGATTATTCTACATCTTGAGCAATAGCAGAGAAGATTGCTCTGTATGAATGATTAGGAGGGTCGAATCAAAGTTACCCATAGAGGCTAGCATTTAGAATCTCCAAAGACCTTCTAAAGGAAGGATGAGAACACCCCCAAACAGACAATATATATAATACAAGCTATTGAGCTTGTATATAACTGTGGCAGAGACACAGGGCTTCTTCTGTCTCTCTTTAAGGATGTTCTGGTGTTATGTTCCAGACTGCCACTCTCCTCTGTATCATATCCAGTATGACAAGTTGAGGCAGGAACATGGAGTCTTTAAAAAAAATTAAATAAGTACAAAGAGTTGACTCTTAAGAATGTGAGTGTTCAACAAACTATGAGAAACTCTAGTACAAATGGTCCTCAGAAGGTTTTGGATACCAGTCACAGAGTTCTTCTGAAACATAGAGTCAGCTCCCAGAAGGGTTTTCACCACAAATCTGGCACCAAAGGGATTCCTTCAGTTTATATTTTAGAGCAGTATACAAAGAGCAATGGTGTATCAATTAGCTGAGACCCAGAAGTCTGTGGGTTGACAGTCTGAACTATTAGAATCAATATCAATATAGTCTTTTTTCTTCAAAATTAGCTGCACAGAGGAAAATATGTAGCTTCCCTATGATCAAATAAATGAAAAGCTTCAATATTTAAAAAAAAGGTAATCAATATAACAAAGATTTAAGTGAAAAACAAAATCCAGCAATGACAACTATCGGAAGCCCATTCACAGTGGCTAACAAAATGTGATCGGATCTTTCTGAAAACCTAGTTGGCAATGTGTAGTCAAGGCCTTGAAAGCATCCTATCTCTTGATTCATTCACTCAAATCCTAACCCTTGGTCCTAAAGTGAATTCGAAGAATTAAGTGAAGGAACAATATCAAGCGTGCTGACTGCAGAATCATTGAAAACAAATGGAAATTTTTGAAAATATCTCAAGATCCAACAATAGAATTGATTAAATTATGTTCTTGTCATGAAATCTCTTTGATTTGATGAGTTATTGGGGGCAACAAAACTGATGAAACTGGTGTATAAAATGATGCTTCGTGTCAATGTTAATATAAGTTTTCAATTTTGATTTTCATGAGAGGAACAACTCCTCAGGCATTAGTAACATTGTTCTAATTAATTAACAATTATGCACATTGTGTCATATAATATGTAGTATTGTGGGTTCTGGTTTTTACTGTGCACTGTTAATTTGGTGGCAACTATGTAAGCATAATAACCTTTATATTTTTCCAAATGAAAAAATGTTGGAAAGAAGTATACTATTTTATTAACAATGGTTGACTAGCAGTGGTAGGATGTTTCTATTCATCCTTTCTTTCTCTTCATTTAAAAATATGCCTAAATCAATGTTTTTTGCTTTTAGAACAGACATATGAACATCAAGCCTGAGGGTTTCTTTTTGTCTTTCTTTAAAAAGCAGCTCTGTTTTCTGTTCTACTAAGGAAGGAGAAACACTCTTTGGAGAAGAGAAAGCCCGAGGCATTCACTTCATAAATAAGGCACTAATGGCTTAAAAAGTCATGGACCCATAGATTTGTGGGGTTGAAAGGTCACTGATTTCAAGTCAATACCACTTATTCCAGAATAAAGAGACAGTTATTTACTGAGTGCCTACTGTGTGTAAAATCTGTTCTACATAACATTCTTACCTTCCTTGCATTGCCAATCCCTACCCATTCGTTCTTTCAGGGATGAGTCAAAAGGCCTTCATGTAGACTCCCTTTGACTTCCTCTCTGCTGTCCCAGCTCAGTGCCTTTTGTCTCTTGCAAATATAATTTGTTTGGAGCTTTCTAAAGACAGGGACTGGATCTTTAATTCCTGGCTTACCATGGACCCACGGGCACCTGGACAAACATAAAGAAGTTGAAGGTAAAGGTTTAGGTACCCTAAGAAGAAAAAGACAGTAAAAGAAATAGTGTTTGCCCTTAAAGATCTTTGGAATAATTGTAATGCAAAAGCCAATTAACAGTGCATATATAAAAACTAAAAAAAGACAGCAATAGCTGTCACATGGTTCAATGTGCTTGTTAAATAAATAGTAACATATGATTAATGCTTTTTTTCAATGAGAAGCAAAAATGCTAAGAAAATGAGATATAAAATGGCTCTTCTGTACATTTCATGTAATTAAATTACATGATTTTATTTTTCAATATTTAATGATCAAAACAATGCATGGTTTAATAAACAGGATTTCTGAGTGCATGAATCTCAGAAATTACTAAGGAAGATGGAACTTTTTCGTCCTGAGCAATTTTTCAGTTGAACTTATTAAGGTCATAAAATTAAATGTCTTATCTTAAGTACATGTTTCATTGGGAAGAATTATATAGCTGAAAATCATTATTAATCATTGAGTTTCTAGTAAATAAGTTAAAAACATTTATTTTTTTTTAAAGTAGACGGCTACTGTGCAATAGAAACGAACTCAGTTTAGAGTGAAGCATGAGTCTCCTGGCTCTGTTAATTGTGTGGTCTCACCAATGGAAGGGTACCAAGAGATCTGCTTCTGGTGTGTTCTTCTATTGAGTTGGATGGCTTAGCAGATGATGTCAACATATCGAACTTGTTCCTTCCCTACAAAGGCACAAAGAGTATACACTCCAATATTTATATTGTTTATCAATGGAAATTATGACAGATTTTCGCATTTTATTAAAACTTTTAAATGTAATGAATAATATATCTATGCTCACACATGCCCTTCAGTCCGTAAATAACGAACATGGTCTTTTCATGGAGGTCAGGTGTGTGAAGTCTGCCACTGGCTTCCTTTAGTGTCATGTGCTGAATATATCTTCATGCAAACACTCTTGAGCAACCAATATGTGAACATTTTTCATTGTGTGAGAAAGGTATTTATAATACTATCTATCAGAGTCCTGGATGCCAACTTTGAACTAAGAGGAGTATAATAATTATTTAAATGCTGCCTAAGAAAACGTGTCATGCAGTTCAAGCAATTAGAAAGAGATGCCAACAAAGGGAGCTCACTTCTAGTAGAAGATTGTAAATAATAAATTTTATTCAAACAAGCAAGACCCTGAATTACTATAAAGTAAGCATCAATTATACATACAGTTTAATATTTTATCATAACATTTACATTAGAATGGCAGTGATCTGGGCTCTAGAGAGTTCACTCTCATAGCCTGTTGGGCAGTGGGGACCTTCCTGCCTTCTTCAGAGCCTTTGAAGGGTGATACTGAGATGGATTTCTCTTCTCAAACCTTCAAAAAATGAGGAGCTCTAAAAGATCAGAAAAACATCATGCCATTGTGAGAATTCTATTGATTTATTTTAGTAACAATCATAGAATATCTTACAGGGACAAATGCATGAGAAAACAATCAGGCTGATGAATAGATTAAGCTACCTGTGGTCAACATAAAGAGTGCACGGATCTCTTACTGGCTACTCTCCAATCCCTAGAAGCTGTTTTGTGAAAGGAGGAGCCCACAGAGACACTAACTGCTTTTCAGAACATAGAATTTAAACCAGTGTGTAGGACATTTATGTAGGCAGATTTTGATGATTCATGTTACTCCAGAAGACGATGTGATGTAATAAGAAACAGACCTATATTTTACATTTTACTAGCTAGAGATCTAGGGCCAGTTACTTTGGTCCTATTAAGGGTAAGAATACTAAGTATTGTAGTCATGGGGATCATGTGAGGCTATGGCCCTTACTAATATTCGGCTTCCTAGAAAGAGGACCACAACTGCACCAATAGAACACTTCCTATCTGCAGCTCTCTCTTGAGCTTGAGGCTGTCTGACTTTCTTAGTTAGTTCTGAGAATCCTCAGAATAGGGTCTCCTATGGAACAGGCGTCTCAGTTACTTGTTATGGGATGACTCAGTTTCCTGGCCTTCAGTGATCTCTGCTCTTTCCCTAGTTGTAGAGGATGCTTAGCAGATGAACTCTGGTTTCACTCAGGATATATTATAAAGCTTTAAGACTACATTTGCTGCAGTCCTTAAGGCTGGAAAAGTTCATTTTAATGTGAAAAAAAAATAAGTAGGATTTTGAGGGTATTTTTTTCCCCTCTGTATCATGCAGCTAAGAAGTAAAATGGTTTGAATCAAATTAAACTGAATGAGAAAAAGACCCCACATTCTATTTCTAATCCTACTAATTTTTAGACATCTGGTCTTGGACAAATTAGCTTCTTTTGAATTTCTGTCTCTTTGTATACACCATTTAAGTTGAACTATAGCAGTATTATTTACTCAGTGAAGGACAAAGATGTTTATGTACTATACTTGAAAGGTCAAACAGATGGGATCATTTTAGATTGAAGGCGCATGTGTGGGAGTCATGCCTTTTGTGAGCTGCTTAAATTCCCATGGGGTCTGGTAACTTGCTGTGTACCCAGCAGGAACCTAGAAAGTCTTGTCACGGTGATAAATACGACACCATTAAATAAGGCCACATTGAATACACAAAGAAACCCAAGAAAGAAAACAACACAGAATCTCAACCTCATCTTTTCATATTCTATGTGGATTTCGGTAGGTCACTTCACCACTTTTAACTCTTTGATTTCTAAGAGAACCAAATACTTACAAAGGGAGGAAGGCATATAAGCAGAATAGTCATGAAATGGTAAGCGTAAGGCTCTAAAACTCAGTATATTGCTACATGTATTCTTTTCAAAGGGATAGACTTCTCATAAAAATAACTGCAGGATGATGTTAGGCTATTGCTTAAGACATGGACTGTGCTTGAAATAAGAGGCAATTTAGAGACCCTAGATTGATTGACCTCTTAATTTTACTAGGAAAAGAAAGCCAAATTATGTGAACAATGTATTTGCACTCTTTAAACTTAGAGACAAAATTTGCAAGAGAGCTAGGACTAAATTTGCAAAGCCACGAGCCTTTGGGACATTCAAATCTGTCTGTTTTAACCTGTTTTGCTTATTTTTAAATTTCAGTGACAGAAGGTCATCTTGGTGTCTTAAATTTAGAATGTCTTTGCCAGTGCCTTCTCATTTCCTTCCTTCCTTCCTTCCTTCCTTCCTTCCTTCCTTCCTTCCTTCCTTCCTTCTTTTATCTGTGAAAAAAAAAAGGAAATCATGAAGAGAATCAATTCCATGAATGCATTGTGTGACAGTCAGGGCTCTGCTCCTTGATGGGCAAGAAGGAAACTAACTTGCTTGTCTATAGATTTCTTTTCTCCATTCTCACATTGTTGGCATTAAGCAATCTGCTTGCCCAGAGAAACCAGTGCATTGTAAAGCTATAAACATATCTGAAAACCAGCAATTCAATTATGACTCATTTCTACAGTGATCTTGGTATAGCACAGTGCAAAGAGCAATTTCCTTCATTAGACGTTAACTACTGTCAATTTCTTCTCTTGGGAAATAAACAGTATGCCTTTGAAATATGTATTTTCTCTGCTAATGAATCTTTTTCTTTTTAATCCTTGAGAGACTCCCTCTTAACACAGAGACCAGGGTAGAGGAGCGACTTTGAATGGAGGAGATGATGGAACTGATGTCATATCTCCCTTGCTCTCCACTTGTGCATGGACCTGGGGAGGGCTTTAAAAAGGAGGTAATGCTAGTATTGCTCAGCCCAGGGAACTTGGAGGCAAAGTTGATGCCCATGGCAAGAGAGCTGCCCGTGCTTCATGTAATGTCTTGAAGGCCCTTAATTCTTTTGAAAATCCTTGTTTGATTGTAGGACAAGCTAATGCAGAGAATAATATCTCAATTGGAATTCAACATGTGGCTGCTTGGGTAAAGGACAGCTTTGAGAGCTGTTTCTTAATAAGTTTTAAAAATCTTCCATTCATCTCTGATCTTGGAATTATGCTTCTCTAAAGCATTTTAGTATTTAACTTTTTGTGAAGACCAAAGTGACCTGGCCAATACATTTTCTTGGTTTAAATCTACTGAGTTTCTGGTGAGTTTCCTTCACTTTGAAGCCTTGGCATGCAGTGCGAGAGAGAGGGGCTTCATAAGAGACACGAAGAAGAAAGGCAAATGACAGTGTCCCCATGGAAGCAAATAATTGTTCCAGTCCTGAAAATGATCTGCTTCTTCTCTGTAGTTTGACTGCTCAGACTCTGATTTCCAAAACAAATGAGTCCATCCCTAAAGAAAGTATACCAACTTTCCATTTGACAGTTCAAAATCATCCCTGTCTGCATGCATCTGATGAGAGAGCATCGAGGTTATGAAAGCACAGATGCCCTCTCCCCATTTTAATGTTCATGGTGATAGGCTCTCTGTGGAAGATTAATCCTCAATGGCATCATTCATGGATTACAAAGAATGAGAAATAGAAGGAAGGAAAAACAGCGAAGGTTGTGCTAATGTCATGATGTTTTGGTGCTACCTTTCAATCCTACATTCTTCTGCAAATCAGACCATAGCATTTAAATTTCAGACTGTGTTAATAATTGCTTGAAGATTTATTTTCACTTGTGTGACTTCAACCACCTACCAAGGAAGAAGTCAAGAGACTGTGTAAGTGGGATGTGGGGAGGAACACATCATCACTTACCATTAACTAAACGACATTAACTAAAGCAGCTCAAAATGCTTCATAGGCCTAGAGCCAAAGAATTGTCTAAGTAGGTAAACAACACCAATTCAGACAGAACAGTTTTAAATGCAAAACTCGGGGAAAAAAGTAATGGGGTCCTAGACCTAGCCTAGCACAGATAGGCAAAGTCACAGGGAAAGTGTGGCTTTGGATTCTGATCCTCTTCTGTCTTCTCTACCAAGTCTTTATCTTAGAAAGGAGCAAATAGACAGCATGAGTGTCCAAGTTCAAACTAATGAAAGCCATAACCAGAGTGTTCTTTAACTCACATGAAGCGTCTAAATTCAGAAAATTGTTTTTAGGACACGAAATTCTTGCATAATGGATCACTTGTTGCCTAATTTGGAAAATGATGGGAAATGAGAACTCTTTGTCATTTATCCTATGAAACAGAAATATACTACTACTACTACTCCATCTTTTAAAAAAAGCAATTGCAGGATAAACAAAAATAGACTCTAGTGATCGCACTGCAACTGTCTGAAAGCCTTCTAGAAAACTGCATGAAGTTTTTCATTTTGAAACTCGTGAACTGTGGAAAGTTGTGGTAACTAGAAATCCATACTGACTCCCATGGAAGCCATTCGCACAAAAAGTCCCCAAGTTTTTACAGTCTCTAGTCATCTGACTAGAAATTAGTGTCACACACGTGGAGGAATGTGGAGAAAAAAGTAGAGGACATGTTTGCGGCAGAACCTTTCCTTAATGAATAGAGATTTCAGGGAACCAATCACTGGGCAAGGAGTAGGCGGGACTTCCGGGTCAGAGAAGGGAAGAGAGGAAGCAGGAAAAGGTAACTTGCTCATGGAGAGCTTAGAGGACAAAATGTAGCTAACAAGAAGCCCCCAGTTTAGGTGGCAGATCCGTCAGGATTCGCCACTGGAGGAGTTTTGTTTTTCTGTTTAATTGTTTGTTTGTTTGTTTATTTATTTATTTAATTTTTACACGTTCAAGATTTTATTTCTGGCCTACCCTCCACATCTCCTCCCACCCCAACCACCCCATCAGACCTCTAAACTCCTTGGGGCCTCAGTCTCTTGTTGGTTATTTGCATCTTCTCTGACTGAACCCAGACCTGGGAGTCCTCTGCTGTATATGTGATGGGAGCTTCATCTCAGCTGGTGTATGCTTCCTGGTTGGTGATCCAGTGTCTGAGAGATCTCAGGGGTCCAAGTTAATTGAGACTGCTGGTCCTCTTACAGGGTCTCCCTCCTCTTCAGCTTCCTCCAGCTTTTCTCTAATTCAACCACAGAGGTCAGCAGCTTCTGATGATTGGTTGGGTGTAAATATCTGCATCTGACTCTTTCAGCTGCTTGTTGAAGCTTTCAGAGGGCAGTCATAATAGTCATATGGGGTTAGTGAAGTTTTTTTTTCCAGTCTGTAGACTGTCGATTTGTCTTATTGACCATGTCTTTTACATTACAGAGGCCTTCCAGTTTCATGAGGTCCCATTTATTCTTGATCTTAGAACGGAGCCACTGGAGTTCTGTTTAGGAAATGAGTTCAAGGTTCTTTGTGTCTTTCTCTTCTATTAGATTCAGTATATCTGGTTTTGTGTTGAGGTCCTTGATCTACTTGGACTTGAGCTTTGCATAAGGTGACAAATATGGGTCTATTTTCATTTTTTTTTTTAACATACAGACTGCTAGTTAGACCAGCACCATTTATTCAAGACACTTTCTTTTTTCCATTGTATGTTTTTGGATTCTTTGTCAAAGATCAAGTTTCATAAGTGTGTGTTTTTATTTCTGGAGCTTCAGTTCTATTACACTGATCAACATGTCCATCTCTGTACCATTACCATGCAGTTTTTATCACTACTGTTCTGTAGTAGAGCTTGAGGTGATTTCCCCCAGCCATTCTTTTATTAGTCAGGATTTTTTTTTTTTTTTTTTTTTTTTTGCTTTTCCAGATGAATTTGAGACTTGCTTTTCCATGTCTTTGAAGAATTGTGTTGGGATTTTGACGGGGATTGCACCGAATCTGTAGATTGCCTTTGATAGGATGGCCATTTTTAGTTAATTCTGCCAATTCATGAGCATGGGAGATCTCTCCATTTTCTGAGATCTTCTTTGATTTCTTTCTTGAGAGACTTGAGTTATTTTCATACAGATCTTTCACTTGTTTGGTTAGTGTTACCCCAAGATATTTTATATTATTTGTGGCTAAAATTAGGATGCTAGTTGCGGTGTCCAATGATTATGTGCTGTGTTGATTCTAAACTAAGTTTGTGTGATGTTTTCCTTCACTTGGCGACTCAGCTGGGTTCCAGAGAGAAAGGTTTGGCAGCAAAGCATGGGTTTGCGAGAAGTGTACCCTAGCTAGAGTGGGGCTGGAAGCAACCGGCCATGGAAACTTAGCAAGTCATTACGAAGAGAGCTCTGGGTCAGAGTCTGCCTAGATGAGAGCAGACATGGCCAGCTGGTGCCCTGCCCCCATAGAGTGGGATGGTACATTAAAAAAATATTTTATGCAACACATGTGTCTGTGAATTCCAGACTACATGAAGAGAACTGTGTTTTAAGAACTGCCATAAAACAATTGACAGGTAACAAGGCTCTGTCTGTATGGGGTGACACTTCTATGCATCTTCAGCAGCAAGAACTATGGTGAGATTGAAGTCACCTTTATTTCAGGTCAACTACTAAACTAGGCAATCTCCAGATGTCTCACTGTGTATTGGAGGAACTCAGGGCTCAGAATTCAGAGGAAAGTTTGAACTCTAGCTCCATACTACCTAGCTGGCTAGTGATGAGGAAAGATAAGGAAAGATGGCCGGAAAGTCCTCTCTGCCTGGCCTGCTCCAAGTGATCCAATATCACTTTTTATTTTTTCTGACCTTGGCTGTCTCATTCATAGGCATTTTCAAGTCTCTTTGTAAACCCTCTTTTACTACCCTGCCCCCAAATCAGAGATGGCCCTTCCAGAGCATTTTCTGTTTAGGCTAAGCATAATCCTTGCATGGACAACAGAAGCTTTGGCTTCTTCCAAGGTATGGGTTAAAGCCTTGACATTGTGCAGAAGAGCCTCGGGTAGCCCTTTGCTGGCTCAGCTCTGGACTTTCTGGTCTCTCATTCTTATGCTTCAACCAGAGTCTTCTTCCTGGAGTCCTAAATATGACTACATCAGGAAAGCTGATAGTGTCCAAGTCTACTTACAGGTAAGAGCCCAAACAAATGGATATATAGGCTGATAAGGGCATATCACATGTGGTGCAGTTAGATAAGGGAACGTAACTATGTTCAAATAGCTTGGGTATTCAGAATCAGGTACTTTGACCTGTGGAATTCCATTTGTTCCCTCTGCCTTCTTTTCCTGATGTGCAGGATTTCCTAATGATTCCATTTACAGCTTCCTATTAGAGGAGACACTGTTTTTAGTGTGCTTAGAAAAATATCTGACATAAGTACCGTTTTCAGTCTCTTAAATAAACATAAAAAGCTATTGTTTTCGACTAGGATTCTCCAAGTGTCTTGCTCTGACTGGCTCAGAAATACCTTAGCTATTACCTATCCTGGGAGGCTTCCAACGATTCCCAGCATTCATTCAGCCAACAGTGGCAATCACTTGTTTGCACATCAATGTGACCAGAGCTATATGCTGTCTACAAGTGAACTTCTTTCTCTGTACTATAAACACTGTTGTTGAAGGAGGGGACCATATCTTACTCATAGGATTATATAAACAGATACTTGAGCATCTGATTCATGGAATGTTTGATGGAGGGGTAAATACAGGAGGAATAATAAGAACGTAAGACCATATACTTAGGATTTGGTTTTGTTTTCATTTTAGATGAAAAATAAAGACAGCACATCTGTTTTACCAGATTTTTTTTCAGGTTCTATGTGAAATTATAGTCTTCTAAGTCACTTATAATGATGGAAGTCTGGAGATTTATCTACAATTCAGATTGCAAAATGCTAAATTTTATTTGATTCATTACTCCTGCTAAGTATGTACCACACTCACCTAAGACACTGAAAACGGGAATTTAATTCAACACATATTTATTGATGGTCCTGATGGGTAGCATACCACAAAGACAAAGAAACATTCGTAAAATATGGACCCTGACATACAGGTACTTGATGGAAACACATCCAAAGGGACCCCCAAAATAGGCGGAACGTGAAACGTGGAGAGGTCTAGGGGAGATGAATTCTGTCTTTATCACATCTTTTGAAGTATTTAACTTTTGTAGTTGATTTTTTTTATGCACTACAAAGCCTGACAACTTGAGTTTCATCCCTGGGACCCACATGAAGGAAGATCGCTAGCTGGCTCCGGGAAGTTAGCCTCTAACATCCCATACAGTGAATAAACAAATGTGATAAACATTTAAGAGTGTGTGTGTGTGTGTGTGTGTGTGTGTGTGTACATTAACATCTTTACATCATTTTGACTTTCTCTCTTGCCATACTCACTGTGCTGGAAGATCATTTTTTGATGATATAATTCACATGAAAAGGTTATTTGAAAACAACCCCAGTTTACCATTTTTGAATTCTATGTTCTTTAATTTTTTTTTAAAAAAACGATTTACTTTCCTTGTGTGTGTGCACATGTGCATTCTACCTCATGGCTATGAAGGTCAAAGGACAACCCGGGGGATCAGTTCTCCTTTCAGCATGTGACTCCCAGGGACTTGAACTAGGGGTGTACTCAGTCTGTCAGGCTTGGCAGCAGGCTCCTTTACTTGCTGACTTCTCTTAAGCTGCCCAAATTCTGTTTTCTTCGAAAGGGCCTAGATTAGTTTGCATAGCATCGGTGGCCGGGGTTCTGTGTCTAGGCTATCGATGTTGTCGGTCTGAGATTTCGGATCTTGAAAGGAATTCAGAGGTTTTTTTCCCTCATTCTTGTTTTATGAAATCAAGAGGCAAACTGACTTAATGAGGTTAGTCACCATAGCAATCACAAGAAAGCCCTGCTACCTTGGTCCCAGCTACTTTAATGTCCAGTACAACCCCCTTTCCTCCCCTCAGAACATGATGCTTTTAGAATAATTTTAGACTCTAGGAAGTGCAGTCCTGGAGAAGATATTTATAGCAAGCCTCTGGCTCATTGAGCAGGCTCTTGTTTGGGCTATTCCACTGCACACTCTGTTCTTGTCAGGAATAAATTATTCCCTGACAAGTTAGTTGCCAAAGGGATCCCAGCCTAGATGCTTTGCACATGTCTTTTTGAAAATGATCAGGTTAACCGGTTTTAATGACGCCTTTGTCCTTCACTCCCCTCCCAGCATGGAGAGAAGAGAAGGAAGAATCAAGATTTTTCTGAAAGGGGGTGAATCTCACACAATGGAGCCCTATTTATGTAACATTTAGGTACCTTTTGTAATGCACTGAAGTTGAATTCTTTTTCTTTTTTGGTGATACAGAAGAGTTTACTCTTATTCATTAGAGACAACAAGTCAAAAAACGAAGGAGAAAGGAAAGATCTATACAGCATTTACCAGTGATCATGGGTTGTAACTTGAATTCAGTTATATTGAAAGACCCACCCCATGAGTCTTAACTCAGAGTTGCAACAGGCTTGAACAAGCCCAGGCACGCCCAGATACCTAGGGCCGAGTCACCGTTAAAACTAACAGACCATAAAAGGAAAGGAATACAGAACAGACTAGGAGTACCGGATCTGGCAGGAAGAGATAAGTCCCTAGCCCCCTCCCCCCCGACATTCAGGACGTCCCAGCCCGCACGTACTCTTACCATGTTACAACCTCATTCGAATATGATTCAAACCTGCCAATGTGTGTAGCTATACCTTATTACCTCATCTTGTGAAATAACCAATCATATGTGAACATGTCTATGTGCCTCGTTTGAATCCACCAATCCCCGTAACTATGCATCTGCTTCTGTACACCCGCTTCTGCTTCCCCAAACCCTATAAAAGCCCCATGCTGGAGCTGTTGGGCGCGCAAGTCCTCCGAAGAGACTGTGTGCCCGCAGGTACCTGTGTTTTCCAATAAACCCTCTTGCTGATTGCATCCGAGTGGCCTCGGCTCGGTCATTGGGCGCTTGGGGGTCTCCTCCTGAGGGAAAGGTCCTCTCCGGAGGTCTTTTCATTTTGGGGACTCGCCCGGGACCTGGAGATCCTCCGCCCAGAGATCACCGACCACCCACCGGGAGGTAAGCCGGCCGGCATCTGTCGTGTCTTGCCCTGTCTTGTCTTGTCTTGTCCTGTGCGCGTGTTCAGTTCGTCTCAGTTTTGGACTCAGATCTGGGTTTTGGTCGGAGGAGAAGGCCCAGGGCCTTCGGTGTCTCAGGGTTCAGGACCCTCAGCGCCTCCGTTTGGGCGGGTCAGAGAAGGAGCTGACGAGCTCGGACTTCTCCCCCCGCAGCCCTGGAAGACGTTCCAAGGGTGTCTGGAGCCCGGTTCTTTGGGGCTCAGCCCGTATCGGAGGGATACGTGGTTTTGGTTGGAGGAGAGGGTCCAGGACCCTCGGCACCTCCATCTGACTCTTTGTTTTGGGTTTTACGTCGAAGCCGCACGGCGCGTCTGTCTGTTATTTGTCTGATCGTTGGATTTGTCTGTCTAATCTGTGCCCTAATTTTCTTTGAAGCTACCATGGGACAATCGCTAACAACCCCCTTGAGTCTCACTCTAGACCATTGGAAGGACGTCCGAGACCGAGCACGTGATCAGTCGGTCGAGATCAAGAAAGGAAAATGGCAGACCCTCTGCACGTCCGAGTGGCCCACTTACGATGTAGGATGGCCGGTGAACGGCACTTTTAACAAGACCACTATTTTGCAGGTTAAGGACCTGATTTTCCGCCAGAAGCCGTACGGACACCCTGACCAGGTGGCCTACATTGTCACCTGGGAGAGCTTGGCATTTAGCCCTCCTCCTTGGGCAGAACCCTTTGTGGACCCGAATTGGCTTCCTGTTTCCCCTAAACCTGTTTCCCCGAGCCCACCTGACCCTTTGGTTGCTTCTTCCTCTCTCTATCCTGCTCTAACTAAGGAAGAATCTCCCAAAGTCCCTCCCCCGAAACCTGTCCTCCCAGAGGACCCAAATTCCCCCCTTATAGATCTCCTGTTGGAAGAACCTCCTCCGTACCCTGTACCTACAGCCCCGCCAAGAGAAGAGGAAGTGGAGCCGCCTGCTAGACCTCGACTCGAGGCGGCCCCTTCCCCTGTGGCTGGAAGACTTCGGGGACGACGCGAGGTGGCGCCAGACTCCACCTCCCAGGCCTTTCCGCTTAGACAAGGGGCTGGCGGCCAGATGCAATACTGGCCATTCTCAGCGGCCGACATATATAACTGGAAACAACACAACCCCCCCTTTTCTAAGGATCCGGTGGCTCTCACCAACCTGATAGAATCTGTCTTGCTTACCCATCAGCCCACTTGGGATGATATACAGCAACTTTTACAGGCCCTCCTGACCTCTGAGGAGAAGCAGAGAGTGCTCTTAGAGGCCAGGAAACATGTTTTGGGGGACAATGGACGCCCCACCTTGCTCCCGGAAGAGATCGATGATGCATTCCCACTTACAAGACCTGATTGGGATTTCACCACGGCTGAAGGTAGGAGACACCTACGCCTTTATCGCCAGTTGCTCCTAGCGGGTCTCCGAGGGGCGGCACGACGCCCCACCAATTTGGCTCAGGTGAAACAAGTGGTACAAGAGGCTGCGGAGACTCCCTCAGCCTTCCTAGAGAGACTTAAGGAAGCTTATCGCATGTATACCCCTTATGATCCAGATGATCCAGGACAAATGACAAATGTCTCCATGTCCTTCATCTGGCAGGCAGCACCAGATATCAGGGCCAAGCTACAGAGAATAGAAAATTTACAAGGGTATACACTGCAGGATTTACTTAAGGAGGCAGAAAGAATTTATAACAAGAGAGAGACACAAGAAGAAAAGGAAGATAGAGTACGTAGAGAAAAGGATGAGAGAGACCGAAAAAGAAGCAGAGAGTTGAGTCGAATCTTGGCCGCCGTAGTTCAGGGTCAAGAGAAAAGGGGAGAGAGGGTGGGAGTTCGAAAGGGGCCAAAGCTAGATAAGGATCAATGTGCGTATTGCAAAGAAAGAGGACACTGGGCCAGAGATTGCCCTAAGAAACCCAGCGGGCTCCGAAGACCCCGCCCACAGACCTCCCTCTTGGCCCTAGATAAAGATTAGGGAGGTCAGGGCCAGGAGCCCCCCCCTGAGCCCAGGATAACTCTTGAAGTTGGGGGGCAGCCAGTCACCTTTCTGGTGGACACAGGAGCCCAGCACTCAGTCCTCACCCAGGCCCCTGGACAACTCAGCGACCGGACGGCCTGGGTACAAGGAGCCACTGGCAGCAAGAGATACCGTTGGACTACAGATCGACGGGTTCAGCTGGCTACTGGTAAGGTGACCCATTCCTTCTTACATGTTCCGGACTGCCCATACCCTCTGCTGGGCCGTGACTTGCTTACCAAATTAAAAGCTCAGATCCATTTTGAAGAAGGAGGGACCCGAGTAACCGGGCCCCGCGGTATTCCTCTTCAGATTTTAACCCTTCAGTTAGAAGATGAATATAGATTATATGAACCAGAACAGGACAAGCCAAAATCTCCAGAAATAGACTCTTGGGTCACGAAATTCCCACTGGCCTGGGCAGAGACTGGCGGGATGGGGTTGGCGCTCCAACAGCCTCCCCTAATTATCCAGTTAAAGGCCACCGCGACTCCTGTCTCCATTAAACAGTACCCCATGTCATGGGAAGCTTATCAGGGCATAAAGCCACATATCAGGAGGCTCTTAGACCAAGGCATCCTAGTCCCTTGCCGGTCACCCTGGAATACGCCTCTGCTACCTGTTAAGAAGCCCGGCACTGGAGACTATAGGCCAGTACAAGATTTGAGAGAGGTCAACAAAAGAGTAGAAGATATTCATCCAACTGTCCCAAACCCTTATAACCTACTCAGCACCCTGCCTCCCACCCATACTTGGTATACGGTCTTAGATCTGAAGGATGCTTTCTTCTGCCTCCGGCTGAGCCCAGAAAGCCAGCCCTTATTTGCTTTTGAGTGGAAAGACTCTGAAATGGGGCTTTCGGGACAGTTGACTTGGACAAGGTTACCACAGGGTTTCAAAAACAGCCCAACGCTCTTTGATGAGGCCTTACACCGGGACTTGGCTGACTTTCGAGTCCAGCATCCCACTCTTATACTTCTTCAGTTTGTTGATGACCTTCTTCTAGGGGCCACTTCTGAGACAGCATGCCACCAGGGAACAGAATCCCTCTTGCAGACTTTGGGGCGATTGGGCTATCGAGCTTCTGCCAGAAAGGCTCAAATTTGCCAGACCCAGGTTACTTATTTAGGCTATCAACTAAGGGATGGACAGCGATGGCTGACTCCGGCTAGGAAACAGACCGTGGCCAACATCCCAGCCCCAAGAAATGGCCGACAGCTACGGGAATTCCTAGGAACGGCGGGATTCTGCCGCCTCTGGATTCCTGGGTTTGCCGAGATGGCAGCCCCCTTGTACCCTCTCACTAAACAGGGGGTGCTCTTCCAGTGGGGGGCAGAACAACAGGAGGCATTTGATAACATTAAACGGGCCTTGCTGTCCTCCCCTGCCTTGGGTCTCCCAGACATCACCAAGCCCTTTGAACTATTTGTGGATGAGAAGCAAGGGTATGCTAAGGGGGTCCTAACACAAAGACTGGGACCCTGGAAGCGCCCGGTAGCCTACCTGTCTAAGAAATTAGACCCTGTGGCCTCTGGTTGGCCACCATGCCTGAGAATGGTGGCAGCCATTGCCGTCCTAACTAAAGACGCTGGGAAGTTGACCTTGGGGCAGCCACTCACCATCCTGGCACCCCATGCAGTGGAGGCTTTGATAAAACAGCCCCCTGACCGCTGGCTCTCCAATTCCCGCATGACCCACTACCAAGCCTTGCTACTGGATGCGGAACGGGTCCAGTTTGGGCCTGTGGTCGCTCTCAACCCAGCCACTCTGCTTCCTTTGCCAGAGGAGGCAGAACAGCACGACTGTCTGCAGATCCTCGCAGAAGTACATGGAACCAGACCAGACCTATCGGACCGACCTCTCCAGGATGCTGACCATACGTGGTATACCGATGGTAGCAGCTACTTGGTGAACGGGGAACAGAAAGCTGGAGCCGCGGTCACTACGGAGGACAAAGTGATCTGGGCAAGCGCCTTGCCTGTTGGTACCTCCGCACAGCGGGCTGAACTCATTGCCTTAACCCAGGCGCTCAAAATGGCAGAAGGTAAGAGGCTGAATGTATATACAGACAGCCGCTACGCCTTTGCTACAGCACACATCCATGGAGAGATCTACCGGAGAAGAGGGCTGCTCACATCTGAGGGTAAGGACCTTAAGAACAAGACTGAAATTCTGGCCCTCCTGGCAGCTCTGTTCCTACCAAAAAGACTGAGCATTATACATTGCCCAGGGCATCAGAAGGGACACAGCCCCGAGGCACGGGGAAATCGGCTAGCTGATGTCTCAGCGCGTGAGGCCGCCATGGGCACCCAAGTTCTGTCCTTAAAAGACCAAGATCAACCCACGTCTCCACAGCCGGAACAGACCGGTTGGCTCTACACCACGGAGGACACAAAGCTCCTACAGAAAATGGGGGCCGTTTGGTGCCCACAACTAAAACGGTGGGTCTACACAGGGAAAACAGTTATGCCTACGAAGATGACCTTTGAATTAATCTCCTACCTACATAAACTAACACACCTGGGACTCAAGAAGATGAAGACCCTCTTAAGACGAGAAGAGATTGACACCTACCTCCTGGGACGAGATCAGGCCTTGAGGGAGGTGACTGAAAGCTGCAGGGCCTGTGCTCAGGTAAACCCAGGAAAAGCTAAAATTGGACAAGGAGTCCGTCCCCGAGGACATCGGCCTGGTACCCACTGGGAAATTGACTTCACTGAAATCAAGCCTGGTATGTACGGACACAAATACCTCTTAGTGTTCATAGATACCTTCTCCGGATGGGTAGAGGCTTTCCCCACGAAACATGAAACGGCCAAGGTGGTGACCAAGAAGCTCCTCGAAGAAATCTTCCCCAGGTATGGAATGCCCCAAGTATTGGGGTCAGATAACGGGCCCGCTTTCGTCTCCCAGGTAAGTCAGTTGGTGGCCAAGTTATTGGGGATTGATTGGAAGTTACATTGTGCTTATAGACCCCAAAGTTCAGGACAGGTAGAGCGCATGAATAGAACAATTAAGGAGACTTTATCTAAATTAACGCTTGCAACTGGCTCAAAGGATTGGGTGTCCCTACTACCCCTAGTCCTATACCGGGCCCGGAATACACCAGGCTCCCATGGCCTGACTCCCTTTGAAATAGTATACGGGACCCCACCCCCATTTATCAATTTCTTTGATTCAAACATCGCTGAATTCGCTAATAGCCCTTCCTTGGCAGCACATCTTCAGGCCCTACAAATCGTGCAGAGAGACATCTGGAAACCTCTAGCCGCGGCCTACCAAGACAGGCTTGAACAACCGACGGTGCCGCACCCGTTCCAGATCGGAGACACCGTGTGGGTGCGCAGACATCAGACCAAGAATCTCGAGCCTCGGTGGAAAGGACCCTATACAGTTCTCCTGACTACCCCGACAGCCTTGAAGGTAGACGGAATTGCGGCTTGGATCCACGCATCTCATGCCAAGGCAGCCCGACCTGAGGAAACGGCAGATCACAACATCGCACCCCAGACATGGAAGGCTCAACGCACTCAAAACCCCCTAAAGCTAAGATTTTCACGTTGTTGCTCTTAACTGTCTTATGGACTAGGGGTGGGGCGAGTCTGGGGGCTAGCCCCCACCAGGTATATAATATGTCCTGGATAATAACTAATTTAGAGACGGGCTGGTCTCAAGTCCTAGCTAATGGTAAGCATGCTGAAGGAACCTGGTGGCCCCCTTTGACTTTCGACCTTTGTCAACTGGCTAAGGACTCCTGGGAGCATACTGAGCGGACTCCCCACAACTCATACCCACCCTGCAGACACTCTGATTGGTATACTTGTCCCGGAGGTAAGAGGACACGGGAGTGCGGAGGTCCTGAGACCTTCTACTGCGCTAAGTGGGGGTGTGAGACTTACACTCGAGGATGGTGGGGGACCAAGAAGGGGGACTTAGTGGCCTTCTCCCCTGAGACTCCAGGCGAATCTCGAATTACAATAGAATTCACAGATCAAGGTAAAAACATAGATTGGAAGGTGGGGCGTAGGTGGGGGATACGGTTGTATACCCCTGGCCAAACTAACCCAGGACTCCTGTTCTCCCTCCAACTGGTGAGAGAACGGGTCACACAAGAGATTGGTCCAAACCCAGTCCTCATGGATCAAAAGCCCCCTTCCCGACCAGCACCAGCACTGCCCCCGGTCGGACCCCCACTATGGCTAAACACCACTCAGAACTCCGGGGATATCTTGACAACTCCCTCCCCGACTAGGGACCCTTCCACACCGGCCCCTCAGCTGCTAGGAACGGGAGACCGGCTAATCAACTTAGTGACCGGGGCATACTTGGCACTCAATTATTCAGAACCTGACAAGACCCAAGAATGCTGGCTGTGCCTGGTCTCTAGCCCGCCCTATTATGAGGGTGTGGCAGTCATGGGGAATTATACTAATCAGACTACGGCCCCGGCCAGCTGCACAACCCTCCCTAGTCATAGGCTGACGTTGCCGGAAGTCTCAGGACAGGGACTCTGTATAGGGACCATACCCCCCACTCACCAGGTCCTCTGCGCTATCACCGAGAGGATCCCCACTGGAAGCTACTACCTAGCAGCTCCTACAGGCACCTATTGGGCCTGTAACACTGGATTGACACCTTGTATCTCCGCCGCAATCCTCCGCAGATCCTCAGACTACTGTGTACTGGTAGAAATTTGGCCTAAGGTCACCTACCATGGGCCCGAGTACATATACTCACATTTTGAGAGGCTGACTCGATTCAGGCGAGAACCCATCACCATGACCCTAGCTCTACTCTTGGGAGGAATCACCTTAGGAGGAATGGCTGCAGGTATAGGGACGGGGACCACCGCCCTCATCGAGACGGGTCACTTTCGTCAGCTACAAGCAGCCATGAATGCAGATCTAAAAGCTATCGAGGAATCCGTGAGTGCATTAGAAAAGTCCTTAACATCTTTGTCTGAAGTAGTCTTACAAAATAGGAGAGGGCTAGACATGCTGTTCCTTCGCGAAGGAGGGCTATGTGCTGCTCTAAAAGAAGAATGTTGTTTCTATGCAGACCATACAGGATTAGTGAGAGATAACATGGCTAAGCTCCGAGAACGTTTGGCCCAGAGACAGAAGCTGTTTGATTCCCAACAAGGCTGGTTCGAGGGGTGGTTTAACCGATCCCCTTGGTTTGCTACCCTGGTGTCCACCTTGATGGGACCCTTAATCATCCTCCTCCTAATCCTCCTCTTTGGCCCCTGCATTCTAAACAGATTGATGCAGTTCATAAAGAACAGACTCTCAGTCATTCAGACGCTTGTTCTCACCCAACAATACCAGAGGGTAAGACAACAGGAAGAGATTCCTTAAAATTCGATTTGAGTAAAGGATTTTACTCAAGTCTAAAAGAAAATGGGGGAAAATGAAAGACCCACCCCATGAGTCTTAACTCAGAGTTGCAACAGGCTTGAACAAGCCCAGGCACGCCCAGATACCTAGGGCCGAGTCACCGTTAAAACTAACAGACCATAAAAGGAAAGGAATACAGAACAGACTAGGAGTACCGGATCTGGCAGGAAGAGATAAGTCCCTAGCCCCCTCCCCCCCGACATTCAGGACGTCCCAGCCCGCACGTACTCTTACCATGTTACAACCTCATTCGAATATGATTCAAACCTGCCAATGTGTGTAGCTATACCTTATTACCTCATCTTGTGAAATAACCAATCATATGTGAACATGTCTATATGCTTCGTTTAAATCCACCAATCCCCGTAACTATGCATCTGCTTCTGTACGCCCGCTTCTGCTTCCCCAAACCCTATAAAAGCCCCATGCTGGAGCTGTTGGGCGCGCAAGTCCTCCGAAGAGACTGTGTGCCCGCAGGTACCTGTGTTTTCCAATAAACCCTCTTGCTGATTGCATCCGAGTGGCCTCGGCTCGGTCATTGGGCGCTTGGGGGTCTCCTCCTGAGGGAAAGGTCCTCTCCGGAGGTCTTTTCAATATGACCGACTGACTTAATGATTTTTTTTAACTTCCTAGTGGGCCAGGATGAGAGCTATAGGGATATTCAAATGTTAGGAAAGCAAAACAAAACCAGGGCATGGGTGAGGGTAGAGAGGGGAAAGGCCAAGGCGACCAATCAGTATTTCTTTGTGACTCGTGTTTCTCAACTGAAAACTGAGATTTCTGGTCACATCAGGGTAGAAATATTGATAGCAGCTGCAGATGGGAAGGTTTAAACATGTTCCTCCCCAGGCAGTGTTTTCTTTGGTGTTCTCTGGTTCTATGGTATGTCTTAAAGCCCTGCAGTTCTGCAATCGGCTGCAGCTTCCTCAGGTAAGTAGGAGGACTCGCTACGTTCTGTCTTCTTCCTTCATTTACCTCAGTGTGGCTGTGACATCTGCCTGTCCTCCTTGACTGTGGATAGTGCTAGAAAGACACCTTTGCAGCCGGGTGGGCTGAACAATGGTCATGGGCTGGTTCAAAACAGAGCTGCAAGCTGACCTCCCTAAGTCAAGAATCCTTGGCCTGATTAGCCAGGGGAAGCCATGCTTGCCAGAGCGATAGCTTAGCACTCAGCTTCCATTGTTAGTAAAAGGAGGATAATGAAGAGGGTGTTGATTTTTGAGATGTTCGCAGGTCTCTTTGGTACAGGCAGATTGTGATTTAAGAGATAATAATTCTGAACAATGAAAAAAATTCACTATATTTCCAAACTAATGAGTGGAAAGGAGAAATATGGGAATTTTTTTCAATGTGGACATTTTTATAAAGGGTGGGCCACCGATTTCTTAAATAAGATATTTTTTTGAAGAACTCCTCTCCCACCGGGGGTGTATTAAAAGGCTAGAGCATGTATTCTAATTCTAATGTGTTTTAATCGAACCGGGGTTCAATCACTGGCGCTGCAAATAGAAAGAGAAACAAAAGAACTCCATATCTCTTTCTGTTGGAGCGCTTGCTCTCACTTTACATGCTCCTGTTATGATAAATAGAATAGAAAGGTATGAAAAGGCTATTAAAATAATCACAGATGCTTGAGTCATGAATTATGTGTTGATTTAGGCTGTCAGTGGGCGAGCCAGTTGCTTCCGTGTTAAGACCAGCCAGCTAGACCAGAGAACTGGCTATCAAGGACTTCAGGTAGCCGCATCAGATGTAAATCTTAAGCTTCACCATTGGGATCTACCCATGGAACATTGCTGTCATTTGAGCAACAAACATCAGGCCCTGTGTTAACTGATTTTCTGTGCTATCAGTTTGCCAGGATGCTGCACGAGAGAATTAGGCTCACAGACTGTGGCGAGAATGATGGAATATTAGAGATCAGCAGCCAGGGTGTCTCAGCTGAGGGAAAAATGGCCAAATCAAACAGATAGCCTAGCAAGTGTTTACCATGGACAGGAGTCCTCCACTAATCAATTACTGTTGAACAACTGCATTCATGAAGATACTTAATTATTTTTTTTGACTCCCGAAATGTTTAAAATTATATTCTACTGTCCCTCCCTCGTTCTTTGCAAAAATACAAGGCAAGAAATGGTCACCTCTCCATGTTGGCATGAATGAGTGAACTGACTAAATAGAATAATGTGGCTTTTTTTTTTTTTTTAAACAAAGTATCTCGTGGGACGAAAAATGTGCAGACTCTATCCAAAAGGGAAAGAAGAATTAGTAGACAGTAAAGTCTTATGATTTAAATATTTTGGGGATGCATTCAGCTATGGTTTTCTCTTTGTAAAAAGTAAAAATTGGTTACTCATATGACAAAATGAGAAAATTAACAATTCCCACATTATTCAATGAACACTCCCAGTGGTGGATTTCTTTCTCCTAAATACAATTTCTCCTACTCTTTGACTTCCATTCTTTTTTTTTTTTTCACCTTATTTTGGTCTTTATTGATTTCATAGTCAGTTGTTCTTTTTTTTTTTTTTAATTAACTTGAGTGTTTCTTATATACATTTCGAGTGTTATTCCCTTTCCCGGTTTCCGGGCAAAAATCCCCCTCCCCCCCTCCCCTTCCTTATGGGTATTCCCCTCCCAACCCTCCCCCCATTGCCGCCCTCCCCCCAACAGTCTAGTTCACTGGGGGTTCAGTCTTAGCAGGACCCAGGGCTTCCCCTTCCACTGGTGCTCTTACTACGATGTTCATTGCTACCTATGAGGTCAGAGTCCAGGGTCAGTCCATGTATAGTCTTTAGGTAGTGGCTTAGTCCCTGGAAGCTCTGGTTGCTTGGCATTGTTGTACATATGGGGTCTCGAGCCCCTTCAAGCTCTTCCAGTTCTTTCTCTGATTCCTTCAACGGGGGTTCTATTCTCAGTTCAGTGGTTTGCTGCTGGCATTCGCCTCTGTATTTGATGTATTCTGGCTGTGTCTCTCAGGAGCGATCTACATCCGGCTCCTGTCGGTCTGCACTTCTTTGCTTCATCCATCTTGTCTAATTGGGTGGCTGTATATGTATGGGCCACATGTGGGGCAGGCTCTGAATGGGTGTTACTTCAGTCTCTGTTTTAATCTTTGCCTCTCTCTTCCCTGCCAACGGTACTTGTTCCCCTTTTAAAGAAGGCGTGAAACATTCACATTTTGATCATCCGTCTTGAATTTCATTTGTTCTAGGCATCTAGGGTAATTCAAGCATTTGGGCTAATAGCCACTTATCAATGAGTGAATACCATGTATGTCTTTCTGTGATTGGGTTAGCTCACTCAGAATGATATTTTCCAGTTCCAACCATTTGCCTACGAATTTCATAAAGCCGTTGTTTTTGATAGCTGAGTAATATTCCATTGTGTAGATGTACCACATTTTCTGTATCCATTCCTCTGTTGAAGGGCATCTGGGTTCTTTCCAGCTTCTGGCTATTATAAATAAGGCTTCTATGAACATAGTGGAGCACGTGTCTTTTTTATATGTTGGGGCATCTTTTGGGTATATGCCCAAGAGAGGTATAGCTGGATGCTCAGGCAGTTCAATGTCCAATTTTCTGAGGATCCTCCAGACTGATTTCCAGAATGGTTGTACCAGTCTGCAATCCCACCAACAATGGAGGAGTGTTCCTCTTTCTCCGCATCCTCGCCAGCATCTGCTGTCACCTGAGTTTTTGATCTTAGCCAATCGCACTGGTGTGAGGTGAAATCTCAGGGTTGTTTTGATTTGCATTTCCCTTATGACTAAAGATGTTGAACATTTCTTTAGGTGTTTCTCAGCCATTCGGCATTCCTCAGCTGTGAATTCTTTGTTTAGCTCTGAACCCCATTTTTTAATAGGGTTATTTGTCTCCCTGCGGTCTAACTTCTTGAGTTATTTGTATATTTTGGATATAAGGCCTCTATCTGTTGTAGGATTGGTAAAGATCTTTTCCCAATCTGTTGGTTGCCGTTTTGTCCTAACCACAGTGTCCTTTGCCTTACAGAAGCTTTGAAGTTTTATGAGATCCCATTTGTTGATTCTTGATCTTAGAGCCTAAGCCATTGGTGTTTTGTTCAGGAAATTTTTTCCAGCGCCCATGTGTTCCAGATGCTCCCCTAGTTTTTCTTCTATTAGTTTGAGTGTGTCTGGTTTGATGTGGAGGTCCTTGATCCACTTGGACTTAAGCTTTGTACAGGGTGATAAGCATGGATCGATCTGCATTCTTCTACATATTGACCTCCAGTTGAACCAGCACCATTTGCTGAAAATGCTATCTTTTTTTCCATTGGATGGTTTTGGCTCCTTTGTTAAAAATCAAGTGACCATAGGTGTGTGGGTTCATTTCTGGGTCTTCAATTCTATCCCATTGGTCTATCTGTCTGTCTCTGTACCAATACCATGCAGTTTTTATCACTATTGCTCTGTAATACTGCTTGAGTTCAGGGATAGTGATTCCCCCTGAAGTCCTTTTATTGTTGAGGATAGTTTTAGCTATCCTGGGTTTTTTGTTATTCCAGATGAATTTGCAAATTGTTCTGTCTAACTCTTTGAAGAATTGGATTGGTATTTTGATGGGGATTGCATTGAATCTGTAGATTGCTTTTGGTAAAATGGCCATTTTTACTATATTGATCCTGCCAATCCATGAGCATGGGAGATCTTTCCATCTTCTGAGGTCTTCTTCAATTTCTTTCTTCAGTGTCTTGAAGTTCTTATTGTACAGATCTTTTACTTGCTTGGTTAAAGTCACACCGAGGTACTTTATATTATTTGGGTCTATTATGAAGGGTGTCGTTTCCCTAATTTCTTTCTCGGCTTGTTTCTCTTTTGTGTAGAGGAAGGCTACTGATTTATTTGAGTTAATTTTATACCCAGCCACTTTGCTGAAGTTGTTTATCAGCTTTAGTAGTTCTCTGGTGGAACTTTTGGGATCACTTAAATATACTATCATATCATCTGCAAATAGTGATATTTTGACTTCTTCTTTTCCGATCTGTATCCCCTTGACCCCCTTTTGTTGTCTGATTGCTCTGGCTAGAACTTCAAGAACTATATTGAATAAGTAGGGAGAGAGTGGGCAGCCTTGTCTAGTCCCTGATTTTAGTGGGATTGCTTCAAGTTCCTCTCCATTTAGTTTAATGTTAGCAACTGGTTTGCTGTATATGGCTTTTACTATGTTTAGGTATGGGCCTTGAATTCCTATTCTTTCCAGGACTTTTATCATGAAGGGGTGTTGAATTTTGTCAAATGCTTTCTCAGCATCTAATGAAATGATCATGTGGTTTTGTTCTTTCAGTTTGTTTATATAATGGATCACGTTAATGGTTTTCCGTATGTTAAACCATCCCTGCATGCCTGGGATGAAGCCTACTTGATCATGGTGGATGATTGTTTTGATGTGCTCTTGGATTCGGTTTGCCAGAATTTTATTGAGTATTTTTGCGTTGATATTCATAAGGGAAATTGGTCTGAAGTTCTCTTTCTTTGTTGGGTCTTTGTGTGGTTTAGGTATAAGAGTAATTATGGCTTCATAGAAGGAATTCGGTAGTGCTCCATCTGTTTCAATTTTGTGGAATAGTTTGGATAATATTGGTATGAGGTCTTCTATGAAGGTCTGATAGAATTCTGCACTAAACCCGTCTGGACCTGGGCTCTTTTTGTTTGGGAGACCTTTAATGACTGCTTCTATTTCCTTAGGAGTTATGGGGTTGTTTAACTGGTTTATCTGTTCCTGATTTAACTTCGATACCTGGTATCTGTCTAGGAAATTGTCCATTTCCTGCAGATTTTCAAGTTTTGTTGAATATAGGCTTTTATAGTGAGATCTGATGATTTTTTGAATTTCCTCTGAATGTGTAATTATGTCTCCCTTTTCATTTCTGATTTTATTAATTTTGACACACTCTCTGTGTCCTCTCGTTAGTCTGGCTAAGGGTTTATTTATCTTGTTGATTTTCTCAAAGAACCAACTTTTGGTTCTGTTGATTCTTTCTATGGTCCTTTTTGTTTCTACTTGGTTGATTTCAGCTCTGAGTTTGATTATTTCCTGCCTTCTACTCCTCCTGGGTGTATTTGCTTCTTTTTGTTCTAGACTTTTAGGTGTGCTGTCAAGCTGCTGACATATGCTCTTTCCTGTTTCTTTCTGCAGGCAATCAGTGCTATGAATTTTCCTCTTAGCACAGCTTTCATTGTGTCCCATGAGTTTGGGTATGTTGTACCTTCATTTTCATTAAATTCTAAAAAGTCTTTAATTTCTTTCTTTATTTCTTCCTTGACCAGGTTATCATTGAGTAGAGCATTGTTCAATTTCCACGTATATGTGGGCATTCTTCCCTTATTGTTATTGAAGACCAGTTTTAGGCCGTGGTGGTCCGATAGTACACATGGGATTATTTCTATCTTTCTGTATCTGTTGAGGCCCGTTTTTTGACCAATTATATGGTCAATTTTGGAGAAAGTACCATGAGGAGCTGAGAAGAAGGTATATCCTTTTGCTTTTGGATAGAATGTTCTATAAATATCCGTTAAGTCCATTTGGCTCATGACTTCTCTTAGTCTGTCTACATCTCTGTTTAATTTCTGTTTCCATGATCTGTCCATTGATGAGAGTGGGGTGTTGAAATCTCCCAGTATTATTGTGTGAGGTGCAATGTGTGTTTTGAGCTTTAGTAAGGTTTCTTTTACGTATGTAGGTGCCCTTGTATTTGGGGCATAGATATTTAGGATTGAGAGTTCATCTTGGTGGATTTTTCCTTTCATGAATATGAAGTGTCCTTCCTTATCTTTTTTGATGACTTTTAGTTGAAAATTGATTTTATCTGATATTAGAATGGCAACTCCAGCTTGCTTCTTCCGACCATTTGCTTGGAAAGTTGTTTTCCAGCCTTTCACTCTGAGGTAGTGTCTGTCTTTGTCTCTGAGGTGTGCTTCCTGTAGGCAGCAGAATGGAGGGTCCTCGTTGCATATCCAGTTTGTTAATCTATGTCTCTTTATTGGGGAGTTGAGGCCATTGATGTTGAGAGATATTAAGGAATAGTGATTATTGCTTCCTGTCGTATTCATACTTGGATGTGAGGTTATGTTTGTGTGCTTTTCTTCTCTTTGTTTTGTTGCCAAGACGATTAGTTTCTTGCTTCTTCTAGGGTATAGCTTGCCTCCTTATGTTGGGCTTTACCATTTATTATCCTTTGTAGTGCTGGATTTGTAGAAAGATATTGTGTAAATTTGTTTTTGTCATGGAATATCTTGGTTTCTCCATCTATGTTAATTGAGAGTTTTGCAGGATACAGTAACCTGGGCTGGCATTTGTGTTCTCTTAGGGTCTGTATGACATCTGTCCAGGATCTTCTGGCTTTCATAGTTTCTGGCGAAAAGTCTGGTGTGATTCTGATAGGTCTTCCTTTTTCCCTTACTGCTTTTAATATTCTTTCTTTATTTTGTGCATTTGGTGTTTTGACTATTATGTGACGGGAGGTGTTTCTTTTCTGGTCCAATCTATTTGGAGTTCTGTAGGCTTCTTGTATGCCTATGGGTATCTCCTTTTTTAGGTTAGGGAAATTTTCTTCTATGATTTTGTTGAAGATATTTACTGGTCCTTTGAGCTGGGAGTCTTCACTCTCTTCTATACCTATTATCCTTAGGTTTGATCTTCTCATTGAGTCCTGGATTTCCTGTATGTTTTGGACCAGTAGCTTTTTCCGCTTTACATTATCTTTGACAGTTGAGTCAATGATTTCTATGGAATCTTCTGCTCCTGAGATTCTCTCTTCCATCTCTTGTATTCTGTTGGTGAAGCTTGTATCTACAGCTCCTTGTCTCTTCTTTTGGTTTTCTATATCCAGGGTTGTTTCCATGTGTTCTTTCTTGATTGCTTCTATTTCCATTTTTAATTCCTTCAACTGTTTGATTGTGTTTTCCTGGAATTCTTTCAGGGATTTTTGTGACTCCTCTCTATGGGCTTCTACTTGTTTATTTATGATTTCCTGGAATTCTTTCAGGGATTTTTGTGACTCCTCTCTATGGGCTTCTACTTGTTTAATTATGTTTTCCTGGAATTCTTTCAGGCATTTTTGTGATTCCTCTCTGTAGGCTTCTACTTGTTCTCTAAGGGAGTTCTTCACGTCTTTCTTGAAGTCCTCCAGCATCATGATCAAATATGATTTTGAAACTAGATCTTGCTTTTCTGGTGTGTTTGGATATTCCATGTTTGTTTTGGTGGGAGAATTGGGCTCCGATGGTGCCATGTAGTCTTGGTTTCTGTTGCTTGGGTTCCTGCACTTGCCTCTCGCCATCAGATTATCTCTAGTGTTACTTTGTTCTGCTATTTCTGACAGTGGCTAGACTGCCCTATAAGCCTGTGTGTCAGGAGTGCTGTAGACCTGTTTTCCTGTTTTCTTTCAGCCTGTTATGGCGACAGAGTGTTCTGCTTTTGGGCGTGTAGTTTTCCCTCTCTACAGGTCTTCAGCTGTTCCTGTCGGCCTGTGTCTTGAGTTCACCAGACAGGTCACTTGCAGCAGAAAAGTTGGTCTTACCTGTGGTCCCGAGGCTCAAGTTTGCTCGCGGGGTGCTTCCCAAGAGCTCTCCGTGGCAGCAGCAACCAGGAAGATCTGTGCTGCCGTTTCCGGGAGCTTCAGTGCACCAGGGTTCCAGATGGCGTTTGGTGTTTTCCTCTGGCATCTGAGATGTGTATGCAGAGTGCAGTCTCTTCTGGTTTCCCAGGCGTGTCTGCCTCTCTGAGGGTTTAGCTCTCCCTCCCACGGGATTTGGGTGCAGAGAACTGTTTATCCGGTCTGTTTCCTTCAGGTTCCGGCGGTGTCTCAGAGGCAGCGGTCCTGCCACTCCTGGGCCCTCCCCCACGGGAACCCAGAGGCCTTATACAGTTTCTTCTTGGGCCAGGGATGTGGGCAGGGGTGGGCAGTGTTGGTGGTCTCTTCCGCTCTGCAGCCTCAGGAGTGCCCACCTGACCAGGCCGTCGGGTCTCTCTCCCACGGTGTCTGGGAGCAGAGAGCTGCTGCGGGCCGGGATCCGCGGGTTTGACTTCCATTCTTGATAACTTTTATTTCAATGCAATGTTCGTTTGAACTTTAACATTGCACTGACATTGAATGCTAGTTCCTTAGTGGCTGTGCCCTGAAAACTCAAATTTTCTAAATATATATTTTACATTTATATAAATACTCATATTATTTATATAAATATAAATATGTTTTCTTTTAGTAGTTTTCTGTTGTAAGTAATCCTTGTCATGCTTGAAGTCCCTGCTCAATGACTAGACTCTACCCTTTTCCCCCTTTCAGTTTCTAATCCCCTATGGTTTAGGAAGCACATAGCTAACATTCTTAAAATTTTGTGAGTACTGGAGAAAAATGCTTTATGTAGTAAATATGCTTTACTGTCTGAATGTCAGGAAAACTATTTCTGTTGCCCAGAGGCCTTATTTACTTATGTAATGGAGGGACAAAAATTATTTGCTTTTAGATGACACCAGACTCTTTTTATGGGGAATTCCTTGACAACTACATAACTCTGACACTAATATTCCAAGTGCTTAGACACCCTGGGGAGATTAAAATGAATGTCATCATAATACTCTCCTCTAGCATGCATATATCCACACATCTGAGTGTGTTTTCTCAGACATGGTGGTAAAAGGACAATTTGTCTGTGTAAAGAACATGAATGTTTAGAGGGGTGACACATAATTTTGAGGTCGGCATTGCATTTGTATGTTACCTAGTGTTGTGACAGTTTTGTTTGTATGTTTGTTTGTTTTGCTTATACATTTGAAACAAGAGGGTAAAAAAAAATTCACTAACAAAAATGAGCTACATGAGAATTAAAGATAGCCAATTAAATGCCAGATAAAAGGGTATTATTTTTTAAACAAAACTCAAAAACTATTTCAAGAAATAGAGGTATCTTTGAAATTTCTTCCTGAGTTTTTAATTTTTTTTCTAATGTTCAATGACTTACATTTGAAATTTTTCTCTTGGAGAGCAATGGAAAATTCAATGTGTGCTTTTGTTCATGGTTTCATCATAACATTCAGTCTTTTGCTATAAGAAAATCCTCCATCCTAAAATCCTGAAGTTTTCTGATATGTAAGGTATTTTACCGGCTTTGTAACAAGCATTCCCATGTAGGAAGCTCCTGCACTAAGTCAGCGATGAGTTTTCGCTGCATTTAAAAATTAAGAGCTTAATGGGCTGGAGAGATGGTTCAGTGGTTAAGAGCACTGACTGCTTTGCCAGAGGTCCTGAGTTCAAATCCCAGCAAACACATGGTGGTTCACAACCATCTGTAATGGGATCTGATGCCCTCTTCTGGTATGTTTGAAGACAGCTAGAATATACTCCTATACATTAAATACATACATACACACATCTTTTAAAAAACACTTAATAGAAATAAAAATAAATAAAAATAAAAATAAGAGCTTTTGCAGTGACAAAGGGGTACTTGACTACTATACAAAATATTGTGTCTCTTCTTTCAAGGAGATGCTGTCCAAAGTTATTTATTACATTGAGAAGATGCCCTGGAAAAGGCAAAATCTATAATTTTGTCTTTCTTTTAGAAGTATTTTAAGTGATTCCTTTTTAAGCTTTCTAGTATTCTCATCTCTTTAGGTTTAGTGGTGCCAATGTCATTGAGCAGTTGTGTGTTTATATGCTGTGTGTGCTGGTCAGGGGGTATTTGGATTTTGAAGGTGAATTATGGAGAAGGACATGGGATTATTTAGGGATGTGTCAGAGGGGCTGATGCCAGCCTTGTGAGTGGGTAGCAGTCAGTTTTCTTATAGTCACCTATTGAAATCACTACCCAGAAAAAAAAAAAAGAAAAAAGAAAAAAAAAAAAAGAAATCACTACCCAGGGAAAGTTTTACAGGCTCAGTTTAGCGTGCTTGGTGGGAATTGTCCTGATGTCATCCACACAGTCTGAAGACAGTGCTTTGTGCAGCTTGGGGCTAGGCCCTTTTCTTCCTTTGTCTCTGCACATAGAAGTCACCTCTTTTCCATGGCTACAAATGAAAAACAGTAAATTCAGAGCAGGTTTTCCTCTGCCCTTTGGCATCCTTCTGTGGGTTACACAACAATTTGGCTAGCCACTCAGAAAATCAGAGTTCCAGTCTCACTGGAGATGCCAGTTGTGCGTCTCTCATTGTAACAGTTCAACTAGATCAACTCCACTTTAAATATTAGAGAAGTACCCTCATAGAACTTCCTTTGCCTCCCAATGCAATGCATTTCACAGAACGTCAAAACAAACTTCTTGGCTTATATTAATAAGCTAATCATCTATCCACTTATAAATATTACTGGGGATATTACTTAAATGTTACCACGTGTTAAGGCAGACATTATAGGATCAAAATGCCATGTACCTCATGAAATAAAGAGAGCTGTTACTTCTGGTATCATTAGAGATTTTTATTTTAATACTTGTGGTGTGTTTTGAAGTCTATTTTCCTCACAAGGAACATGTTATGTGTAAATTATTAATTCATTAGTTCATGAGGTATTGGCCCCAGTGATACAAGTTTTATATTTTATTTTTTTCTAGCCTGCAGGATTCACAAATGTGAAAAACTACTAATAGCAGCAAGTCAGTGCTGAGCTAAAAATAGAATTGAAGGCTTTTTGTTTTTAGCATACGATCGAAGAGCTTTCACGTGGAAAGTAAATTTGTGCTATTTGTGGTCATGATATCAACTGTGATTAGGAAAATTGCTTCTGACCTACTACAAATTTTAATTATTTAAATTGTTTTAAAGCATAAGTATGACATTTCAGTCTAGTGAAATATATTGCCTTTAAACTAGTTTAATTTAACTGGAATTCATTCAGTGCAGTTCAGAATATACTAGGACACAGAGAGGACATATTATGAAATCAACGCACACACTAGGAGGGCCCCACTGTCCTGTGGCTAGAAGTCACTGCCACTCACACTCTGATGCTTACTTAGTAAACCAGGAGTCACTGAGTAGTTGGACCAAGATGAGCAAGGTCTTGAGAGAAGAATTAACTTTATGATGGCTTCTGCTTTTTTCCTTTCAGAATTTTTCAAAGAGACCCTGAAGAGATTGCTCCTTTGGTAAAGCGTTTGCTGTGGTAAAATGGAAACCTGATCACCAGCACCTACAAAAGAAGCCGGGCATAGTGGCACAGGCCTCTCATCCCAGCGTTCAGATGATGGAGACTAATGGATCCCTGAGGCTTGCTGGTCTACCAGCCTCAAGTAGACTCATTGAGCACCAGGTAAGTGAGAGACTCCATCTCAAGAAATGAGCCTCTATCTAAAAAACTGAGTTGAAGTAGACACTTAATGCTAACCTCTGGCCTCTGCTTGTATATGCAAACACATGCATGTACACACACACATACACACACACACACACACACACACACACACACACACACACAAACACAAACAAGAATTCTTTAGAGACCTTACACACTATTTAGAATTTTATGAGAATATAATTTCTACTGTATACATTATAATTACGTGATTAATAACAGATTGTTTTAGGATCATCTATTAAGATTGTAATACAAATACCTTTCGAGTATATTACTACAATAATAACAAAACAGAAGGTATTTTTTTTTCTATTTTTTCGGAGCTGGGGACTGAACTCAGGGCCTTGCGCTTGCTATGCAAGCGCTCTACCACTGAGCTAAGTCCCCAACCGAAAACAGAAGGTATTTGAATCTAGGAATAATTAGACAGCTATTAATGAGGAGTTTACTAGGACAGCACCAACCTTCTATACCCTATAGAAGAATCCAAGGGTATAGATAGGTGTAGAGGAATCCAAGAAGTTAAGAAGAAAGAGAAGACCCAAATAAGTATAGTTAGTTGGGTAGTATTTACATGTCAACATTTTTACAAGGACTGGGGTATTTATATCCAACCTGCTACCAAATGGCCCGTATACATCAGTATAACTATGAATACCAACACAAAATTATAAGTGGAGAGACAGGGAGGTGAAAAAGACGCAGGGAACTATTTTATGGAATACCTCTTTCCTTTTCAGATGATTTTGCCATCTCAATGAATACATGAAGAGTATTTTTTAAGGAAGTGTGTAGTGGTGGCCATTTTCAAGGCAGAACACAGGTAATGATCATTTACTAGAAGACATGAGGCTCTGTTAATGAAGATCATTTTGAGATATATGACAGCACTGGAAAGACAAGTCAGTGAAGGCTTTAATGAGGGTTTGACGAAAGCTATGGGTTCCAGTTGTTCTCAGTCTTAGATGTTAGTGACGATCATTTGAGAACCTTAAAAAAATAGAGCTTTCCTCTCCTCTCCAGCCTCTACAATGCCTCTGCTCTCCCTGTTATGATTCAACAGAAAATACGATGGGAGATGTAATGCTTAGTTTTAATGAACAACTTAAGGAATTTAGAATAGACCTAAGAGACTCAGTATTGAGTGTGCCTGTGACGATGCTTCTAGAAAGGATTGACCGTGTGGTACGGAAAGACCCACCCTGGGAAGGGAGCAACACCTTCCAAGGAGAGGTCAAAGCAAAACAGTGCCAGTGGTGCCTACCTGCTTTCCCCTTTTCCTGACAAGTGGGTCTATCCCAGGTACTGAGTTCCTCACTGACATCAGACTATAGCTTCTGGAGCCTTCAAACACTGGGGATCCCCAGGGAGCTCTCAGGCCTCCAGCCCTGATTTAGGATGCCAAGGCATCCAGCTTTGTGTAGTTACTGATTCTCTGCCTCTCTAGTGTATAGACTGCATTGGTTGTGGTTGGGTTACACAACATTTACTATGTAAGGCAATGTAATCAATCCCTCCCTCTTTATATTTACACACGCACACACACACACACACACACACACACACACACACACAGAGAGAGAGAGAGAGAGACATATTTTATCTGTATCTACTTATATCTACACATTACACATATGCAACTTGTTGTATTCCTCTAGAAAACCCTGCCCCATACAGTAGTTTTTCACGGTATAACTTGTCTTATGAGCAATGCTGTACATTCCTTAGAAGCTGCAGAGAATGGAAGCATCATGGAGAAAATGGCAGGGAGACCCAAGACTCCAAGACAAGAAGGATGAAGTAAAAGAAGCAATCAGGAAAGAAGCATTGCTGTCCATGGGCAGAACTATCCCAGGAAGTTAATCGCGATAAACACAAGGTGAGGAAATATTCCTAAGAGACATTGTTTTTCTTTTGCATGGCTATAAAGAACATAATTGGTATTTCTGGTTAATCTCCCCAAAGCTGGCTTTTCACACTAAATTTCTAGCAACTGCTAACAATTTCCACTATGCATGCAGCCAGGAGCCTCTGAGATTGATACCAGACAAAGAAAGCCCTCAGGCGTTCTCAGCAGAGAAGAGTCACAGTCCTCTCCATTTTTTAAATAAGCAAAGAAGGAACAAAAGGACTCACTTGGTGAGTCTGGTGGTAAGACTGCGACTGGGAGGCATCCACTCTGAAACAAAATACTTGAGGTTATGCAATTTGTGTGAGGCTTCTGAGGAATCTCTATTTTGCAAGATTTATGACATTATGCTTTTTTGGCTGAGACTATCAGACAAACAAAATCCTTTTAGACAGTGCAATGAAAAATCTCTTCAGCTTTTTCGTGTTTCAAGCACAGGAGAATGCCCATCATCCTTCAAATGTACCAGGCAAAACAGCTTCTGCTTTTGTTTCTTCTGCCCCTTCGATGACATCTTCTGATGCTACCTTTAAAATTCTCACTCCAGACTTCACTCCCATTCTCTGTGAAACAGTCCATCATGGATGAAACAGTATCCAGATACGCTCCCTTGTCTAGAGAGTACATGGGTCCTTAATATCACTTTCCTGTTCTCGTGTTTGCTTATCTGCCTCTCTTTCTGGACAGACTGAGAGTAATTTGAGGAAAGTGTACAAGCTGGATCCTTGCAGAGTGTCTGTTTTTAATTGCGCCGGAAAGCTAATCCTTCTGTTGGGTAACTAGAACCCCTAATGAGAGAGAGATCAACAAATGCTTGTTGCATTAAGTTGACAACCCTTCACCCACTTGGACGTTTTCCTTTTGGCCAGTTCTGTCGAGGCAGCTTTACTCGTATCAGTTAAAACTGTCTTGGTTTTGTATGTGTCTGATCAACTAAAAACATGTGAAGAATTCGCTTGCTTATGTAGCCTGTGTACTTGGAGAGAGGGAAAAGAAGGGCTATAATTAGATCCTCCAAGTGGTTGAAGACTGAAGCGATTGATAAAAACAAAGCATTACTGTCAGCCGTGGAGAGCTCAGGCGTCCTCACTGTGTTCTGAAATTAGAATGGGATGATAAATAGTTACTGTGTTATTGGACAATAAAAGAGCAACTTATGGTATGCAATATTATGATAGTCCCCCTACAAACGGAGCAAGATGGCAACTCCAGGAAACGAAAACTATAAAAGAAAAAAAAATAGTAGAGCCAGGCAAGGTGGCTAGCTAGACAACATATGAAAACAGAGAATTCATTTACATTAGTAAAGGCACTTGAAAACATGCTAAAAGTTTCAATTCATCCGCAATAAAAAGCATATTATACTTAGAGATTTAATAACGACACTTGTATAACATCTGTCAGGAAAATAATATAGTCTTCCTGAAAGACATAAAGGAGGAATTCATAAGTATAAGGCTCTGCTGTGCTCCTTGGAGGATTGGCTCGCTATTGCAGAAATTTCAAATAAATGTATAGATAACCTCAACATTCTAAAAATGAGAAGTTAAACAATAATGAGATTATATTTCCTTTCAAATTGCCAAAGTATAAAACGACATGGAACATTTTTTTTCTCATTATGTCTGATAGGATTATAAATTCTTATAACTTTTTTTGGTGAAAATTTTAAAATGGATAGCATCCTTTTAAACTCCTAAGTCAACTTTCTGGCTTTAGAAATTGGTTCTGCAGAGTCACCTTAAGTGACTGTAATCTTGACCTGTCAGATAGGTAATAAAAATTGTTCATAGAAATTGAGTTTAAATTATTTTTCATCCATTGAAGGAAATGTTACGGAGATATAAAATGATGCAACAGCTGAATATATCCAATGATAAATCACGTTTTACATATCAGGTGTACATAAATAAACTGAAACATGTTGTCTGGTGTGACTCTTTGCTTGTGAAAATATGTTGTGCTGGAAAGATGGTTAGGTGGGCAAAGCACTAGCTGTAAAAAAGCATGAGGACCTGAGTTCAGATCTCCAGGACCCACGTACAAGGCCAGAAAGGCTACAGAACATCTTTAAATGCAGGAGACTGAGAAAGAAGATCCTTGGGTCTCACTGTCCCAGCCAGTCTGAAACAAGCAGTTCTAGGTCCAGTGAGGGAGACTCTGCTTGAACAATAAAGTAGAGAAATTATTCAGGAAGGTATCTTAGTGTCAGCCTTTGGCCTCTACATGAGAATGGGTATGTGTGAGGAAACCTGTACATAACACACACACACACACACACACACACACACACACACACACACACACACATACATACACATACACACATACACACATACACATGCACATACACATACACACATATACACACATAACACACACACAATACACACACATGCACACACACATACACACATACACACACATACACACACAATACACACACACATACACACACATACACACATACACATACATACACACACACACACATACACATACCATGTATGTCTATAAAATGAATGTTGAAGGTTAAAATAATTTTTTAGCTAAGTCTTGGGCCCAGCTGTATACAGGAGTATACAGGCCTTGGAAAACTAAGTCAGGATTGCAGACTTGAGGCCATTCTAACCTGCATGGTATGACACTCCCTTAAACAAACAAGCAACCAAGAAAATACAGTTCAGATAGGTAAAAGGCTAAACTCTGAGCAGGAGTCATCTCTGGGAGTAGAATTCAGAGGTCCATTACTTGTCATTGTCCACAACTTTGTGGCATGTCCCAGTGCTCTGTGGAAATGGTCTTGTTCTTCAGAGGCCCATCCTTCATTCAGGAGGACACAGGGCTCACCAATTCCCAGTCAATAGGACTTAAGGATGACAGTTTTCATGGCAGGGACAAGTGTCACTCTGATATGTCTCTGAGCTTTTCCTCAGCTGTGACAGGTCTCTTCTAGTCCCCTTTGATCCCCCACCCTATGCGGGAGTTTTAGAATGTGTGTCATTAAAGCTCATTTAACTTGAAGCACATGAGATGTGGAAAAAAAAAAAAAAAACGGAAGAGAAGTCCAACAGACACGTGTGCTTTTCCAAAAGAAAGATCTATTCCTCTGAGGGTCAAGGTGGGGCAGAGGTTTTAAAGCTGGAATGTGAAATTTCAGATTAAGAGCTTTGCTTAATAAGGGGAAAAAGATCTTTCAAATTAAGACAAAATGTTGTAAACTTCTGCCGGCTTCCAGATTACCTTACTTGCTAGTGTTTAAGCAGTGTCCCCTCCCCTGCCTTTTAGATACTTTAAAGGGCTGTTTTAGAAATACCTCATCAATGCATAACCTGTGGGGCACAAAGAAAATGTCTTCGTTGTTACCAAACACCAAGAAACCTTGAACAAACCTCATCTTTTCTCTAGTTTCATCTCTACTTTGGTTGCATGATTATTTATTTCAACCTTAAAGAATATCTCGGCTTTTTACTTCTCTACTGATCGAGCTCACAATGAGTTATTTTAAAACACATTCCAAATATTTTATTTCACCCAGCTTCATGTTGACAGGTACAACAGTCCCGTCTTAGCTTCTGTTCACACAAGAACACATTTCCAAACCCAATTAATAAGAGGTAAAGAGTGCTTCGCCAGCTCCACAGAGCCCAGTGCCTGCTGAGAAGACTGTCAAATGTTCGACACGGTACTTAGAGCTGTATTATGGCAAAATGAAAAAAATAGGCATGGGAATGAAATTAAAAACTCACAGTGAAATAGTTGATTAAGAAAATTAAGCCATTTAGCACAGAGCCGTCGTCAGCCTCCTGGAGGAGACTTTGGGAGACTGCTGGGGGCCGGCGTCTGCTAACCATTTGTCCTCGGTGGTGATGACTACTTAATTTTAGTCACAATGGACTCCTTTGGCATTCATCTAAATTTTCAGACCCCCTTTCAAATTTATTCATAAGTTTCCTCTTTCCCAGTGACCCCAACATACTTGACGCTGGGAAAGGTTCCTCTAACAAATGGCATATCTGTACCTAAGCCAGAATAAAGCCTTAGGGGTCCTGAGGGCCAACTTCAGAGAGCCCCTCCTAGGGATAGGAGCTCAGGCTAAGCTGAGTCTCCCTGGCTAGACAGTTTAATTACCAGATTTTTTTAAGTGGTTCAGGGGGCTGGGGGGACTGATAAGGAGAGCTTTGAAGGAGTAGCAGTGAATAGAATGGGTTCACTTTTACCTCTTCTCCAAAGCACTCCAGTTAGCGAGCTGTTCTCATACTGTGATTTGATTATGGGTTCCACAGCCACATGGCTGGCCTACAGAACCTTAGTCTGTTCCATGCCGGTTTTGCTTGTTGCTTTAGTCGTCAAATTGAATTGAGCAGCTCCACCATAGAAGCTTCCAAAAATCATGGACTATGCCATGTGACTTAGTAGTTCTTATTATTTGATGTAGTATACAACATAGCTCGCATAGGAATGTTAGATTAATCATAAAGAGAATTTGATTGTGTATTTTGAACTAAAAAAAGCTTCCCAGAAACAACAAGAAAAATGTTAAAACGTATGCAATTAGTAGAATTGTTCTTAAGCAAGAACCCCTTCTACATGATTGGTCGTGAACCATTCGACATTTGGGTTCAGGAAAATTTCAAATAAATTTAGTTATTAATTCAATAGAACTGAACTTTGCTGTTCATTAGGAGCTATTTTGGTGCTGTGACAGTTTTCTTCTCCCCACTCCTCTCTCTCTCTCTCTCTCTCTCTCTCTCTCTCTCTCTCTCTCTCTCTCCCCCTCCCTCCCTCCCTCCCTCCCTTCCTCCCTCCCTTTCTTTCTCTTTCTCTCTCCCTGAGACAGGGTCCTCTATATTCTAGATTGGCCTTAAACTCAACTTGAACTTGACATTCCTGAGATTCTGCATTTACCTCTGAACTACATCTCTAGCTTGCTGTAATTTAACTACCCTACCCTCCCTGTAAGCTTCCCTTTCTCCCCATCCCTCCAACCTTTTCCTTAAAGAACTGAAAATAAGATTAAATAATATTCACCAAAAACTGTGAAAAAGAGAAAAAAAAGCAGAAGTAGATTCATCAAATGGAATTAAGTAGAAGGTAGATCGTACAAAGAAGCTGATACTTGCCCGAAGCTAAAGTCCACCACTTCTTGGAACTCAACCCATAAGTGTCAAGTATTTGTCATGTTGCATGCTATGGCTGTTTCAATAGCTGCACATTCTTCTTTGAACGAGAACTATTTTAATTCCTAGCATGATGTGGGGGCAGAAATATATCTACTGTGGATACTCAAGTTAAGACTGTGCCATGAAACTCAACAATGACAACACCAGAGCATGATGTTTACAGTAGGCCTGTTGGATGATCTTCACAAGTGCTTAGCATGTTACCAACTCCACCGATACTAAGCCAGTGACTGCCACCTAAGATATAACAATTTGCACTAAGATATAACAAGCCAGGAAAACACCACTGAATTAAAACTATACCATTTACATTTTATTCATGCAAGAGGCTCATCATGAGTCAAAAAAATGTTCTGCTCTCTATCTTTCTCTCTCTTTCTTTTCTTTTCTTTTTTTTTTTTTTGGAGCTGGGGACCGAACCCCAGAGCCTTGCACTTGCTAGGCAAGCGTTTGCTAGGCAAGCGCTCTACCACTGAGCTAAATCCCTAACCAAGATTCTGCTCTCTTAAGTCACTGGGGATCCTGGGTAAACAGAAGCCTTTGTGTTTGTGATCACAGAAACAGGGGAATAGACCATGGCTAACATGTACTCGCTTTTAGAACCATTGTATCATGCACTCCTTTTATCTAGTGACCTCTCACGGCTGAGGTAATTCAATCACCAGGCCAGGACAAGATTTTCAGAGTGGACTGTCATTCCTCACATAGGGAAGTCCACAGACTATCACAATCATGCAGACTGCGACAACCATGTACCCTTAACAAAAACCCTTAAAGAATGATTTTCTCAGCTGATATCTTTCAAGATATTGGGTGACAGAAACCTCTAAATTGCATTATTTCATATTGACTTTATGAAATGCAAGGTTCTCTGATGGTAATGATAATTAGAATTATCTGCTTTTATGTGCAGAAAGGGCAACTGGGGGAAGACTAAGATGCTTTCACAAAGAACAGCATCATACTGAGCTCCTACACTGGAATATCCATCATCTCTAAAACTTTTTATTGTTGTTGAGAACTTATACCTTTCCCACCTATTCACAACCTTATACTTGCATAACGGGCTTCTTTTTGTGGTTCTTATTGCCCATTCTTAGGTGACTCTTCTCCTCAAAAGTGTTCAGTGATCTCCAGTGGCATTCCTCAATTTTTTGAGGCCTTGACTAGATCATTTTTATAATCTCCACATCTCTGATACATAGTAAAATTATTTTCATCTAGTAATTGATGATCAATGGGTTTTAATTCTTTGAAGATAACACAAAGAAAACGGAGTGGATTTTGATGAGCAATGAGGTTCAGATCAGCGTGTGAACAATATTTGTGTGAACTAAAATCGAGGCTTATCAAATAACAATAGTTTAGGCAATTTTGCATTTAAACAAAAAAATTGAAAATTCCACATGATCCTGGAGTAACTCAAGTTGTTTCTTGGGTTTAATCACAGCTGTGTCTGCTTTAGGTAGGCACAAAAGAGTTCAAGTGTGGTCTTGAAAGACTGAAGCAGAATGTGGGGGAGTTAAGGCCAATTCTAAAACTTGGGGTTCCCCGAATTAATTTACTCAACAGTGTTTACTAAAGGACTGTGATTAGTAAAGGCCTCCCAATAAATGTGCTTATTCAAAGCATTCATGACAAACTCAATATAAATGGCAGCCTTTTTTTGAAAAATAGACCAACACATGGCTTCAAAGAGTTTTTGTCGTTGTTTAGTTTTAATTTTAGTTTGTTTTGTTTTAAATCAGATTTATTTATTGAGTTATTTATTTATTTATTTATTTATTTATTTATTTATTGAGTTCCAGACAAGAGGGGATGATCAGAGTTGTAACACCTGACCATTGTTAAAGCTTTAAATCTCTGTAGACAGGGTACCCGTTAGTGTCTGCACGCAGAGGTCTGACCAGTGCTCTCATACTTTGATAGACACTGGTTATTGTCCAGTATTTAGACGGTTGAGTGCGCAGTGATCTCTTATAACATGGCGTCCCCCTCCTTCCATCCTCCTTTTCCTCTACTCACCAACTAGGACAGTAAGGACATTTTACCCTGGGAGTCTCCCCTTTTGAAAGTCGTGCATGCCTGCGTGCCATGCATGCGTGTATGCGTGCATATGTGTGTGCATGTTCATATTTTACTCTGCGACAATGTCAGTGTCAAGAGCTCAAGCTTGAGGACCGAGACTTGGGTAGTTTTTGTTTTCTCTCTGTAGCTTATCTACTGTTTCCTCATTGAACCTGGCTGCACTCGCGCTGGCTCCATTGTGGAGCCAGTGCTCCTGACAGGTCTTACTGCATCTGGGTTTGTTGAGAGCATCACGGTGTTGTATGATACTGCCTCTCCGCTTGCAAAGCTTTAATTGTTCTTCCGTATTAAATTTTCCATATGCACCACCTAGATGGTTTTGTTTAAAATCACCCCTCCCAGAACTGGAACAATTGAGTTGTGTCTGTGGCTCTCAATTGGTATGCGAGGTCACATGGGCTGGGCCCGGCCTCCAGCCCTTCCTTACCATTACCTCAGCTGTGAGTTTACTGTCATGAGAAGAAAATGTAGGGTTTTTTTTTCCCCCCTTCAGTTCCTCTTCAGCTGTCCAGACTCCTCTCATGGTGACAATGCAAACCCGAAGCAGGGCTCGTGGCACAAGAATTTGGATGAGGTGTCCCTTTAACCTCCAGTCCTATCCTAGCATTGTGAGCAGCTCAGAGGTCAGGAATGCTGTTGTCATCATGGCTTGAGCTGTGTCCTAAAGAAATAGCAAGTTAAAGGGGAAGATGACTCAGAGCTGCCTAAACCTCATGCTCTTCGGATATTTTAGGCAACAGAAAGTCGTAAGCAGCTGTTAGATATCTTTGCCTCTTTGTTCAGGGAGAGCTTACTGAGCCCGCTCCCTTCGGAAAGAAAACACTCATAATTTCCAGCCCAAGCCAAACTTCTGTCTTAGAATTGTTAACTGCGCACATAATCTGGTCCATGCAACTTAGTTTATGTGGGCTCATCTCATTTCCTAATTATTTACTGTTTTCCTCAATGGATATTACATTAATTATGGGGATGAGAATCTACCTCATGTCCTCATACTCTCACCAAACTCAAAGCGTTGTCTTGGACACATGATAGGTAGTGCAAACAAACCCTAATTTCATTTGCATAGGATTTTAGAACAAGCAAATTACTTCTACGCCCATTTTTCCCTTTGAATTTCACTACAGCCCCATAAAGGGAGTTCTTTTATCTTTACTTTATAGGCCAAGAAACTAAGGATCAGAAAGATTAAGTATACTGGTAATTAGCAGAACCTAGCTTTATTTACATACATATATATTCTGAGAGCTTAATTGAAAGGCTTTAAAGACGTATATTTAATTTCTTTCCATTCACTGGATTCCTGTCCTCTCTCTCCTTCTTTTGGCTTTGAAAGTACGTAGAAAACAATTGTGTAACTTGCAAAAGTGTAGATCTACAACCTAATTATTTTTGCTGGAATACAGAAGAGCTTATCTGCATATGTAAAGAGAAACGGCGCAGGCAAATTTCCCAATTAATAAGAAATCATACATTCGAGTATTATTCAATATGCTGGAAGCAGGTTTTCAGAGAATTCAGGGTACTGTTAAGAATAGATGTTTACCTAACAGAGAAGGAAGAGCATGCAAGGGAGAGTATTTGATTAAGTAAAGATGTGTGTGTGTGTGTGTGTGTGTGTGTGTGTGTGTGTGTGTGTGTGTGTAAAATTTTAATTGATACTACCAATTCTGGAACAACCACCATTTTTAACATGGTAGGAAAGTAGTTTTAAATGTAAGTGGGCATTTGGGAGGTTACAGCCCCTGTGGGACTTAATCAAGACAACCTGTTTTTAAGCTAAAATATTTGAGAGCTGCCGCCTTCTTCCTGAGGGGCTCAAGCTACCAAATGAGATCCAGCTCTGAGCCGATGACACTTGCCTTAATTGTTTGTTAGGATCCATGGGTTCCCACTGAAGAACGCAGTTGCATATCTGGGCTTCTTTCACTGCTTGGCTAGCATAAACAAATAACCTATTTATATCACCAGAGCCAGAGCTTAATCAAATTAAATATTAAAACCTATTAACATGGAAAAAGGAATTTCAGTTCCTATGAGTGCAAGTGCAACAGTGGCATTTTTATCTGAGAGATTATAAAAAGGATGTGCAAACATTTTATGGTGCAATTACAATCTTTAGTGATTTTACTCGTGAAAAATTAACTGTACATTGATATTTGAGGAAGTGAGCTTAATGGATCTCCAAAGTAGAAGAAGAGCATTCGGGCAGGGGTGGGGAGGGGAGGGCCCAGGAGATCACTGTTGTCAACGTAGAGAAATCTCCATTTCTATCTCCCAATTTAATCCCTCTGTTCCTCTTAACGTGCATTAACCTGGACTAGTTGGCTGCACTTCATTGTTAAAAAATAATACATGGTCATTCAGATTGATGAGTGCTGCTGCCTCCGAGGTTCTGTAAATAATGATAACATTACTGTCTGTTGCATTATATAAGATCACCTAAATTATAAGCAGAAGATGCATCATGTCATGGTCAAGTCTAATATATGTAATTTAAAGGCTTAGTTCTCACTGTCATAAGTGTCTGTTGAAGAGGGCAAGAATAAATGACCCTTATCTGGGAAAACATATGAAGACTGGGTTGGTGTTTTTTCCTCTTCCTCTAAATTTAGAATTTAAAAAATTGTGAAATGTAAAGGCTCAGAATCTAGTACGAGGAGACATCATTTGGAATGCCACTTCTGACGTGATTACATTACTCACTTTTGGGGGCGCAGTGCCAGTGTGTGTCTGACACAGTGATGAACATGGTGGCAGTAGGGAGTAGGGCTGGGATGGGTCTGTGTGGGGGACTTCTCCCTAACTTCCCAATAAACACTGCTGTTTCCTTGCTGGAAGTGCCACAGTGTCTCCTATGTTTCGGAAATCTCCTGATGGACTGTTAAGGGTGCTCTAACCTTTATTCTATTCTCAGAGGCTTAGGCTTTAAAGTTTTTGCTATTGTTATTCTTTAAAGCCATATTTAGATAAGTGCGCCCTTTCCGTATCAAACCTATCCATCCTTGCATATTTTTCTTTTATCTAAGTCAGATTTTTCTTCCATCTCTTATCTCATTTCTCTCATTATTATTATCATCATCATCGTCGTCGTCATCATCATCGTCATCAGCAGCAGCAGCTGCCATATTTTAACATAACAACTTTGGGCTATGCTGTGGTAATTTTACCATCCATTATGATTTTCTTCAAACCTTTTATCGAGATCATGGATAAGTTCAGGGAACTATATTGTTCTCCTTTTCAGTTCACAATTCATTGACTATCTAGAAAACACACACAATTTTTCTTTGAACATTTCATGAATGTGGACAATGTACCTTGATCATATCTATTTCTTGCTCTGTTCCAGTTTTTACCAGGATTCTTCCATATCACATTTCTCTCCCAATGTTATACCCTCCTTTTAAAGTTATTTTTAGCTTACCGAGTCCTGGTAGTGCTGTCCACACACAGAAAGTGTGGGCCATCCATTGGGGCATAGGAACCAACCAGCACTCCCAAGCCAAAGATAAGAGCCTCCCCCTTCCTTAGCTGCCCTCAATCACCTCAGACAGGAGTGCAACCTTGCTAGTCCCATCTCATTCCGTGCTGGAATTGTTAACTGGCTTCCTCTTACATTGGTCTTGTGTAGATGTTTAAATCCATGCATTTGCAACTACTCTTCTTTGGTTTGTCAATATGAATCCATTAGTGTACTAGGCTGAGCTATATGAAACAGATACCGATTTAGATCAAAAGTTGAACGTTAATTTTACGATCCAACTACCATAACTTTCCAATTCTCATTCGTTGTTAATTATGCGCACATGCCTGAGAATCGCCCAGGGTTTTATGCATGTATAGACATCCCTTCCTGATTAAATTGGCCATTTTGCCTGTATCAAGCACCAAGTCCATATAAATTAAGAATTCCTTATGCTTTCTTCTTTCTTCTACTGACCTTCCCTTACCAACGACTCAATGATCTTGCTTCTGGCATCACGCTTACTCTGGATAGTTATAGGTTTTTATAGTATTTTAAAAGTGTATCTAAACTTGTGGTTGGATCTTTTACCTTCCATTTTTACCTCTTTCCTGTGATGTCTCCGAGTTGAATTGCTCTGTAGTTCCTTAGGTTTGTCTTTAGATCTCCCATTACATTTTATATTAACTACTATCTTTTTTTTCAGTTACTACTGTACTTTATTGTGTTCAACCAAATCACCATGTTACAAAAATAGCAAGCTGCCATAATAAAAAATAAGGCTCCTCTATCCAGCACCAGATAGCATCATTTTACTTTCAAGCCGAGAAATTGCACACTTGTATATAAACCAACCAAAGATGAGGATTGAGAGTTCATCTTGGTGGATTTTTCCTTTGATGAATATGAAGTGTCCTTCCTTATCTTTTTTGATGACTTTTAATTGAAAATTGATTTTATTTGATATTAGAATGGCTGCTCCAGCTTGCTTCTTCTGACCATTTGCTTGGAAAGTTGTTTTCCAGCCTTTCACTCTGAGGTAGTGTCTGTCTTTGTCTCTGAGGTGTGTTTCCTGTAGGCAGCAGAATGCAGGGTCCTCATTGCGTATCCAGTTTGTTAATCTATGTCTTTTTATTGGGGAGTTGAGGCCATTGATGTTGAGAGATATTAAGGAATAGTGATTATTGCTTCCTGTTATATTCATATTTGGATGTGAGGTTATGTTTGTGTGCTTTTCTTCTCTTTGTTTTGTTGCCAAGACGATTAGTTTCTTGCTTCTTCTAGGGTATAGCTTGCCTCCTTATGTTGGGCTTTACCCTTTATTATCCTTTTAACTACTATCATTTTTATATGCAATGCTTTTCGTCATGTGTTCATAGCAATGCCTTGGTTCTGAGTCATGGACGTAAAGCTCATACCTGTGTAAGACTATTAACGGATCTGCTTTAAGACTTTGTTTTCTTCTTGTGTCATCCCTTTTCCCTCTATTTTGTGTCTTGCCTCCATCCTATGCCCAATTCCTGGCACTGTTTAAGAGTGGCATGTGGTTAGGATGATTGGGAGTTGTGTGTCAGTGGGAGAAGTTGTCAAGTGTGGGCTTCGCTGCGGCCTGCACAGGTGCCATCCACCCTGCTGTTATCTCTGAACCTCTATTGGTCATCAGTGCTCCCGGGTAATGACCTTCGAATCTCCAGCCTAGCTACACGGGGCCAGCTATTACCATGATAAATGGAATGAGAAGGAGGAACAGATACATTTTACTTTTCCTCCAAACTTTAAGACGTGTTGTTTTTCCTGTGAGGCATGGTGTCCACCATGATAAGGAATCGTTTTCCTGCCATCTTTGACTGGATGGAGTTATGGGACTGGTATAGCTTGGAGGATGCTACTTCTATAGATAAATGAAATTCTATAAATAAAAACTTCCCTTTACCCACACCTTCAAGAGTGCATGGAGCTGAATGGAAAAAGACCCTATGTGGCTTTTGCCTAGCAAAGGGAAAGTTTCATAGCTGCTTTCCTCATGAAGTGATGTTGTCTTCATTAGCGTGATTCTTTCTTTCTGATGTGTCACTGCTGCGTTCCTATCTGTGCTCCTTGTCTTGAGAGAAGCATGCTCTCAAAGACTGATCATGGCTTCAGGAGGTTCCTAAGGAGTAGATTAAAGGCAGACAACCTGTCTCATATTGTCCAGAAAAAATTCTAGCCTCTGTCTGTAGGTAAGTGGGAGGCCCACATCTGCTCTGTCACAGGGCTCAGGCCCTCGGGGAGGCTGGATTCAGGAAGTTTGACCGTGCTTGCCTTATGCTGCCTCTGCCTCCTGGTGGTTGTTGGGCTGTGAGAAGCCGCTGGACAACACTCCATGGGTGGGAAAGCGAGATCTGAGCGTGGGACACAGCCTGAGCTGACTTGGGGGCACCTGGGCCTACAAGGAGGCCCTGGGCTGTCTGGTTCTCAGGTTCTTGGACATCCAGGCGCCTCTGAGTTGCCACGGAAGAGCTGAGACCAGAGTGGGGGCCCATGGGGCTGGATCTAGCCTGGGGACAAGGGGAAATGGGGGAAAGAAGAGGGGAACTCCTGGTGGTCCCACAGACATAGTCCTTGGCTGGACAGTGTGGGCTTGAGCTTGGAGGCTTTCTTCAGGAGATTAGATAGCAGAGGATCTGTAGGTGAAGGTTTTCTCTGAGGCTCCCCAACAATGGGTCCAGATAAAAGAGACAGTCAGTGGTTTTAAGGCGTTTATTGTCATATGGAAAGTGGATGAGTAATAATACCGTCCCCACTTCTCAGAGTGGGCCTGAGATTAAATACCTTTTGCAGGGAGGGGTGTCTGGGAAGGGAAATTCATTGGCTAAGCCTCCAGGCCTTTAGGTACCTCATTACCTCATTAGGGTCACAGGGGTTTCAAACCTCCTCAACCCGGAACCAGGATGTCTTTCACTATCCCACAGTTGTCTTTTGTTATTTCCTGTCTGTTTCTTTGCTTTACCTGGTCCTATTTTGTGGGTAATATGTGTAATCACCAAATTGTTAATGAAATTTTTCTTTTATTCCACTAAATATACCTCAAAACATTTAAAATTTACTTTTTATACTACTACTACTTTAGCTCTAGAATGGGATCTGTAGGCTTCAATCCTATTTAACTAGGAATAGTCAATGTTTTGTTTTCTCCTTTCTCTTTGAAAATAATAACAAAACATGACTATCGATACTTTCAAGTATATGAAACATGAACTATTTAAAGATACTTTCTATCTGGTCCTGATATTGTTGCATTGTTACTACATCAGAAGGTGAGGGCCCTGCTTACTCTCTGAGTCTGAAGGAAGTAATTTCGTGGTCTACTGAATGCTAGTTTTGGAAGGAGGACTGTAGTCTATGCTTGAAAAAAAGGTGTCTTTGCTTATCAAGTAAAAATATTTGTAGTTAACTGTAAACCAAGCTCCTTGATTCTCAAATCATTTTTTTAAAAATAACCAGTTTCCTCCTTCATAGTTCCTCTGTCAATAATGACATTCAAAAGACCTTATTTCTTTTCTTTGACATTTAGAGAGTTGTTCCAAAGAGCCAACAGCTCATTCATACAGGTCGGAACAGTTTCTCGTTCTGGGAGCTTGTCTGACCCTTTTCTTGTATGGATATAACAATGTTTTTATTTTTTCCATCTCTTTCATCCATATACTTCCACATGTTTTCTTCTTTAAGAAGCACATTAAAGAGCCACCTATTAAAGATTTCTATTTAACCCACAGAAAAAACAAGGGCCGCAGAAGCGAATTAACTTCCTAAATTTCTGAACTAGTTAATGCAGTTTCTTTTATTAATGTTCTCTATCAAAGCTTCTTTCCACTTAACACTGGGGATAAAACTGTCTGCCCAGGCCTTATGATAAAATATGGTAATATTTGTGAAAGTGCCTTTTCAACAATGAAGTGGTTTATAAACGTCCTCCTTATTAGAGTTCATTACAATTTTCACAATAGTAGAATTCCTCTCAGTGCCTGATGCATCAACTAACTATTACTGCTATTAACACATAACAGACACTGTTAGCATTTGCAACTTCAGAAAGGATTCAACATCTCAGCTCTCTTGGAAGAGGAGGTGTGTATGTAAATGAGGGAGCCAGGAGAGGGAGATCTGCCTACCAGGAAGCTACCCTTAGAGGCTTTGTGCTGGAGGAAGGAATAACTGTAAGCTCCGCAGAGGATCTCGATGATAGATCACGGATGTGACATGGCACAGTGTATCCTCTGTGGCTACCTCTTCCTTGTCCTCTCGGGAACTTCACCAGGTTTTTTTTGGTTGTAAAAGAGGTTACAGTGGTTGGCTTTTGGAGAGCCTGTGCATGACTAATAACTGTCTTGCAGACAATCATAGTCCATTAAGTCTTCAATAGGTGACTACTTATGCATATGTGGTGTGGTGACACAGTCTACCGACAGATCATTAAAACCCGCACAGACGGCTTGTTTGGCCTCGGGCTCCTCTTTCTTTTTCTATCCATGCTTATACCTTGTCTAGACCTTTCTATGTCCCCTTGCTTCCCTTTAACTAGGAAATTGTACATGTCAAGGACCCACTTAAGAAAGAAGTAAAGAGGTATACAGTGGTGTGGAGAGAATCAAGGGGCATGTATGTCCTCCAGACTCTTGGCCTTTCATTTTCCAGAAAATCTGTTTTCTTTATTGTTTCTAATTCTCCCTTCACAACCTTCTTTCCTTTCTTCCTCACTCTATCCCTCTGACCTTTGTTTTATCCCTCACCTCCATCCCTTTTCCCTTCCTTGATACAGAGCATCACTGTGTATTTTTGTTTTCCCCTCTGACTGACTTTTTACATCTTCCCATTGAGGAGAATTCACCAGGAAAGCATGAGCACCCCAGGGCTCATCCCATCCTAAAAGAGTCAAGGCTTCATGCTTTTGCCTCCAAGTTTATTGTATGTCAGTAGCTTATGACTAATTTATTCAAGAGAAAGAAACAATAAAGTCATTTTCAACCCTCAATTTATTTTTCTCAATCCACTATAATAAAGAAATTCATAAGTACTACAGGCTTGAAAAACTGAAGACTTTTCACAGTGTTTCCAAATTGTGTTTGTGGTATTGTCATTATATGAACTAAGGATAGGTCTGAGTTTATTTTGTTATTTTCCATGTGTTTTTATAGCTATATACAATGGTAGTGGTGACTTGGTTATTGTTCTAAATTTATATGAAATTTTTGTATTATATTTTAGCTTTGTTTTGTATTGTTCCAAGTTTGTATTGCAGTTATTTATTTTTAATTTTACCCAGTCTCTTTTTCTTGATTTAATCATATTGCATTATTACATCAAAAGAGTAGAAAATTTTGTCCTTTAGCAAAATGGGAAAATATAATATCCTTAAATTAAAAATTATGAATAAAATGTATTTGATATAGTTTTAATTTGTTTACTTTAGTAATTTTAAAACCATTGCTCTATTTTATTTTTAAATTTTAGGAATTCCATCTCCCTCCTTCCCTTCCTGTATTAGATAATTTATTCACCCAACTTTTAAGTGGGTCAGGCTAGGACTCAGATTTTTACTCTTTAATGTAAGTAAAGTGCTAAGTATGTTGCCTTCCATTCTGAGGAATCAGCAAAATAATTTCGTATTATGAGATATAGTCTACTGAGAGAATTGAAAAGGCATGGATCAGAACATGTGGATAGCATTAGATTTTTTGTAATTATAAAGTAAATATTTCTGCTCCTTTGGGCATCAAGATATCAATCCTGGAATTTAAAACAATATGAACTTCAACACAAAATGCAAACTAGATATTCTAGTGGGTCAAAGCACTTTGGGATAATTATGGAGCTGATTTTCTCAAGTCTATTTTTTTAAAAACAATAAATAATAAATGTCTCAGTTAATTTCTGTCATTATAACAAAATGATTTACACAATTAACTTATAAAGGAAAAAGAAAAGACTAATTTTGGCTCATAAGCCTGCAGATTTTAGTCTAAGATTAGGCAGCCCCCTCGGCATCAGGCCTCAGAGGAAAACAGGATATCATGTCTTGTGCTGAAGTAACACAGGGAACATAGTGAGACTACAAGACTGTTTTTCTGTTTTTCCTCTGAGATCACAACTCCAGTGACCTAAAATCTTCCCCTTAGCTCTTGTATCTCAAAGGTACCACTAGCATTCAGCAATGAAACTCTGGGGACCAGAACTTTACCAAAAGTCAGAAACAGTGATGACAATCAGATTAGTTTTAGTTAGAAGGTAGAACAGAAGTGCCAAAGTACTCAGGTCTCTCCTTGTCTTTAAATATGGTGGACAAAACTTTCCATTAAGTAGATGTGTACTTACTTTGTACTTGAGAAGACACTGAGATGCTATCAAATATCCTATGAGTTCAGTTTCCGACCTTTAAGTTCGTACGGAGACCATCAGTTGAACACCTTGGTTCTGTTATCTCTGAATTTTTTTTTTACAGAACTTATTCTGAAGAATATACCATGGTCAATGTCTATGGTTATTACAGTCAGGTCATAAAGTACAGATGAAAAAAAAAAGGAAACAGCATGTAACTCGGAAATACCAAGAAGGACTCATTTTGCAAATGGTAAAACTGAGCTCCCAACAGTAGGATGATGTCATTTTGCAGGTAAAGGCAGGTACAAGATAGAATGAGGCCTGTCATTGGACAAGAAGGAAGGATGGGTGAGAGACAAGTTTTAGAGAGGGGAGGAGATGGCATCGAGAGGGAGAAGCAGCTGAGTGAACATGGCAGCGGATGTTAAGATTCCTCTCTGCACATTTACAGGTTGTTATGAATATTCTTAAGGGATGGGTGTGTACAGGGCTTTGTGTGTCTATATGAGCAAATTATATCTTATCGATTGGGTCAGAGGTTGTTGTGTTGTGTGTTCTTTCATGTGACGATTTAAGTTCAAGAGACTATGTGGTGGCTGGAGACACTAGGCTGCCACGGAATTGGGATGTGTATGTCTGGCATGGTGGCAACCTGCCTTGGGAACTAGATGGGTGGAGAGATTGCTGCCAGGCTCAGAGAGAGGCCATCGGTAGTGTGATATGGGATGGAGCAGAGCGGGTGAGAGGCTTCGCTGACTGAGATGAAGACATGTTGGGGCACTGCGGTGCCGGACCTAGTGTGGGATAAAAGACAGCATTTTTTTTTTTTTTTTTATAATTTTACAGTAATACCCAACACGACAAATCATTTTCTCCAAATCTCTTTAACAAAGTGATAAAAGACGAGTAGAGAGGGCTTGACTTCAGTAAATATTCTGAGATTGTCATAGTCATGCTTTTCTGCAAAGATCTTTTCAGAAAGTAAAAGTGCGCTATTATTGTATGTGTGATAAAAGTCTAGCATCAAGAAAATTTTATGTAACGTTTTATTGAAAGCCCATGTAACGTTCCATGGCCCTTCTGATATAACAGAATAAAACTCCCAATGATTCTCAGATAGACTGTGAATTATGAGGAAGAAGGCTTCTTAGAAGTGGGGTTATGGTAAATACTAAGGATCAGAAAGACCTTTGGGAAGCAAAAGTCTGCATCTTTGGAGACTGTGACCCAATCAGAGAAGGAGAACAGTCAGGGAGAGGCAGCTCTGAGGCTCAACTCAGTTTGCAATGCGGAGACAGAATAGGTGAAAAGAAAGAAGCATTTCTAAATGCTACCCCATGGTCAAATCTGCAGCTCAATGTGCATTTTGAGGCAAAGTGTCACCAGATGGGAACAATATTTACAGGGATTAATCAGAAGGTGGGTTGTATAACAAGGATTGCCATGGCAGAGGGACAAGGCCATGGAAGAGAATGTGATAAATCCAGGAAGGGAAGGGACCTTGGAGTGTAACCGATGGTAAGGGATCTCCCCAATGTGCCACTGAGCTTATGAAAATTCCCTCCTCTTGTCTTTTCTGCCAGGTTCACCTATGCCATGATAAATCTGTGAGGTGAAGAGAGATGCCTGAAAAGGAGGTTTCAGGGCTGAGATGAGAGCTTTTCTTTTTTCTTTCCAAACATGTATCTGCTAGAAGCACTGGGTAAATAAAAGACTTAACCCTTGACCTTTGTCTTTCCCGGCACCTAAGTGAACCTTCCAGGCTGCTTTCACCTCCAGTGTGCATGAAAATAATCAGGCCTATCTTGCAAAAGTAATATTGTAATTCTGGGAGTTTCAAAGTAACAATGATGATCACCTCAGCAGCAGCTATAATCTTAACATCCAGAAGCCCTGGAGCCATCGAGCCTGGGACTTTCCTCTTTTCTGACTCCTTTCCAGACTCGAGCCTGGGCAAGGTCAGAGCTGGCTAGGACTGTGCTGCCCGCCCGCCTGCCTGCCTGCCACATTGTGTGCTTGCTCTACTGCCCTAGGATCAAAGCATTCTTTCTCCTTCCTCTTCTACCTCTTCTCTCTCCTGCTTGGCTGCCTCCTCCTGCAGGGGGTCAGACTGGCCACATTTGTACTCCCAGCGCCCAGCCTTTCTATACAAAGTTTTCTTTGTTAATTAGCAGAAGTAAATGCAAATCTACTTGCTGCTCAAAGAACTTCTTTGAGAAGAAGGTACACTGGGACACTGATATAATGACTCGGTGAATTTCCAGATGAGGAGTCTCAAAACATCTTGGTTTTATTGTTTAGAGATTAGCATTTAAGAATCTCTGTCTCTTTGTCTTTCTGTGTCTCTGTATCTGTCTCTCTCCCCCCCTCTCTCTTTCTCTCTCCTCCCCTCTTTTCTTCTCCCCATCTCTTTCTCCCACTGCATGTTCAATGTGGTAGCCAATGTCACTACGCAATGGAGTTCTGCAATTCCATTTCTGCTTTCATATCTGAATCCTTTTGGCATCGGCACCCACCGAGGTTAGTTTGCTGTTGAAACACAGGATATAGAGTCTGTGTGCGTTTAAAGGATGGAGAATGAGCTTTAATACTTAACCTTTATGGTTGCTGCCACAGTCCCCACTAGGCCCTGCCTGCATGGGCGCACAAGGCCTGGAGCTAGCATGAACGGAAACATAAGCCCTCTTCTCCATCATGTCTCTTGGCAAGATATTAATAAAACCTCAGTGGTATTCATTGACTCTTCAAGCCAACAGTTGGGAGGTTCATACTCAAGGGAGACACACATTCAGAAGTGGTCTTTTGAAAACCTAGTGATCTTTGGTGTAAGTCACACTTGGAAACCCTCTCATGTGACTTTAATAGACAGTTCGTGAATATTAGGGTGTGTGTGCGGAGGGGGTGCATAAGACAAGAGATCTTCATTGTTTCTCTTAATCTTTCTTTCTTTTGTTATCCCAGTAGTATCAAGAAGACAGTGGCTTTATTTGACCTCTCCCCAAGGGAGTAGTAACTATAATGGGTTTAATTAACTATGTGGTATTGACGTAATTAGTTATCATGGTGATTATACTTCTTTAATAAAAGCACTTCATTTGGGATGCATCAGGGTTCCGGCAGCGGCCAAGCCCTTCACCTATATTTCATAACTGTCTAGACACTGGAACCATGTGCATATTTTACTAGCAGCCCTTGAGAGAGGTTATCTTGCATGGCTTAAGGTAATTGGGAAGTAATGATTTTGCCCCCTGCTTTCAGACCGGCTGGAGGCAAAGAGCAGAGAGGCCGTGGGGGAGGGGCGGGCCCTCATTTTGTGTAAACTGAAAGGCAGGGGTGGGGTGGGGGGGAAGGGCTGTGTTTTTGGAAACCACTAGCTTTTAGGAACTGTTTCTTTTCAAGGGAGCCATCAGAGAGACAGTAACACCAGAGGGAGTTCGGTGGTGGGGGTGGGGGTGGGGGTGTGTGTTTAATCTAGGGGTGGGATGCATAAATCTATTTAAATAAGTGTACACGGTGTATAGAGACATAGGCTTGTATGAACAAGAATCCTGGCCCCCAGTCTATGAACAAGCCCGGCCCATTTGAACAGTAGATGGCCGCTTAAATGTGACCAGCAGGTGACTGGCAGTGTCTCTTTCACACGGCTCACTGGACAATGAAGTCAGATGCTATGTTAAAAAAAAAGAAAAAATAGGGCAGCGATAAAAGGAGACACACGGACTTCAAATGATTACCATATGAAAATGTCAATAATAATATCATGAGACCCCCCAAAGAGGAAAAGAACAAAAGCCAAAAAGATTACCAAGCTGTGCAGGGAAGGGACCACAGGGAACACAGTGCCTGAAGCCCCTTCCCTACTTTTTTTTTTCCTCTGATCAAACTTGGGTAATGGACTGGGAGGGGGAAGGGATGCCGGAAGGGTGATGAGACGGGGAGGAGGGGTTAGAGACCAAGCCGAAATAGACACAGATAGCACTGAGAAATAATAGGTGTGCACACAGTCTCTTGCAGGGAGAAGCGTTGTTATTTCTTTTTCTGTCTCCTCTCCCCGACTCTCCTTCTTTATTCCAACTGTGCTTTCTCCTGTCACCTCCCCCTGCAGCGCCAAGCAGCGTCCCCTCTGTGTCTCTCCCTGCCTGGAGATCCGTACTGAAATCACTGCGGGCATCTGACTGCTTCACGTAGCCGGGGGAAGTTTTACTGTGGGTCTTCTCAGAGCCAAAACCAGAAAGAAGCACTTCTGAAAAAACCCAACGAAGCTGAAAGAAGCGGTTTTTTGCAGCGGTACCTGCCAGCGAGACTTGTTCCTTTGCCACAAGGGGTGCTGGGCAAAAGCCTCTATCCCTCATTAAATCAATAAAATCAAGTGTCCTTTATTTTAATCTTCTGCTCTATAATCGAGTATCAGGGAGAGGGCCCAGGCTGTTTTATCTCATTGTTTCAGAACAGATCATTTGGATGGAACTGACAAAAGGTTCATTCCTTACCTTTGTGGAAATGTCAGTAAAAAGGCAGGTGCTAGGCATTTGGAGTCTTTTTGCTCTATACAAGAAGAAAAAGAAAGGAGGAGGAAAAAAAAGAAGTGAGAGAGGGGAGGACTGGGGGAGGGGCAGGGGGAGGGGCCGCGACAGGCCAGCTCCATGTACTGGAGCTTTCTAAGACATTTTGTTTAGCTTGGTACTGTGTGGCAGTGAGGAAAGAGGTGGGATCTATTGTGTGCCAGCTGCATGAATCACCGGATTGAAGGCTGACGACCTCAGATCTTCTTTTATACAGTAGAGGGGAGATTAAAGCAGGGAGCTCATATGTCACAAAATAGAGGTACAATGCCTTTCTGGCTTGTTCTGTGCACTCAGCCAGCATTTGATCCAAATTTAGCCAAGGGGAAGGAAATGTGTGTTGCTCTCAGCTGGGGACAAATGCGGGGTTGTAATACCCAAATTTTTCTTCTCTCCTTCCAAAATGTCCTCTTTCCTTTATCAGCCTCACTGTGATGGAGCCTGTGTATAGGTCACAGGCCAACTGGAAATAAACACCCAGACCCTGGCTAAATTATTCTACCCCTGCTTCTTCCTATTCTGTGTAATTGATCCATAGCAGAGGCAAGTTTTGTGGCTGGATCTTAACAACCTCGTTTGTTTAACACGTGTTTGTCGAGTGCTATAGGACGTGCATTCTAGCAGCTAAGAGAGGGCATGCCAGGAGTCCAACACATTTTCCTTCTTTCTTCAAGCTTGGGTTTTATTAAGGAGATGAAAGACCGATAAACACACCCCATCCATCCGTACTCTTGGGAGCCAAAGCAATAAAATCGAGGGGGCTAATTTGTGAGATAACAAAACGTGAAGCCAGAGAAGTGCTCAGAGAACCAAGGAAAACCAACCCAACAGGGGATGCTCACCTCACTAAACGCTTTTAGGAAAGATCTGCGCTGGGTACTACACGACAGGACACATGTGTAGTTATGCTGCCATCCGTACGTTACAGTTAAGAAAGCCAAAACCAGACACAGAAGGAACTTGCCCAGAGTCACACAGCTAATGAGGCAAAACAGGAAGTTGAACTTACAGCTATATCTGTAATCCTTTGGCAAAGAGATTGAAGGAGTCAGCGACCTAGACTGCCCCCTCCCCCCACCTCTTGCTCAGTGAGTACTTCTGTCTCCAAAGAAGCTTCCAGGTCCTCATCTGTTTCTAACCCCCACTGGATGGGTATGCCCTTTCTCTTCTGATTCTTTCCTTCAAAGGAACTTTATGTTCAAATCAACCACTGTTTCTGGGAGACTTCTCCTTGGCAGCTTGTCCAAGGCTGAATAAGTCATAAGTTGTAGACACGAGTAATGGTCTATTGTTTGATGCCCAGTTCAGCTCCCACGGCCTTTCTCACTAATAACCCTGATCGTTTCCGTCACCTCAAGGGTGCATGAATTCCTCAACTGGATGATCCCTATCAGATTCTGGTGCAAACTTCTACTGGACACCTGTGACTACTGAGCCCTCTTGCAAGGGCACGTTTGGAAACTCTCTGCCCTCATTTCTCAATGGTAGATTATTCTTTAGAAGACAGGCTGATTTCAAGTAGCTAAAACTGGAATAAAGGTATTCCATTTAGATAATTTGTGTACACACACAGGCTCACAGACACATATGCATACACACTGACCCACACAGACAGGCAGACAGACAGACAGATACACATACACACAACGAGAGAGAGAGAGACAGAGAGACACAGAGACGCAGAGACACAGAGAAAGACAGATTATGTTTGAGACAGGGTTTCACTTTATAACTCATGATAACCTCTGCCTTTCGAGTCCTAGGGATTTTAGGTGTGTGCTAGCCATCATACCCTACTCTCAGTTTGGATAAACTTTTGAGAAGTATTTTCTCAAGCTTTTATCCACTTTCTAATTCTATTGTCTCACTTTTGAGCTATCTGAAATGTTTGTCTGTACTTACTGTGAGTCATATATAAGGTATATGTGTACAGGTTTTAAAAATACTTTCACTCAACCTATAATCCATTTTTTCACTTAGTATATTTGAAGGAGGCTTTTTTTTTTTAATGAAATTGTGCCTATTAAAGATAAGATTTTTTTTTCTTCTGGAAGTAATGTAATTTAAGCTTTTAGATTTGGGTTTATTATCCTTGTGAGTTGACTTTTGTACATGATGTGGGCTAATAACTCTGTGTGTGTGTGTGTGTATTGTATAGCTATTATAGTGCCATGTATTACAGAGAGTCTTTCCCACCCTGATTGACCTTAGCACTTTTGGGAAAAAAAATCAATTGACCATATAAATATGGTTCTTGAAACTTTATAATAAACCTTGAAATCAGTGGGTGTAGTTCTCCAACTTTGTTTTTCCACTTCAGCATAGGATTTGACTCACCAGTCTGTACAAAGTAACTTATTGATTCTATAGAATTATTGTGGAAGCCCTGGCATCTTAATTTTAATGCTTTTAATCCATTAATATAGGACTTCGAGTCGAGTTATGCTTGCAATGTTTCTCTCTCAGCAACTATATGATCCAGGTTTCACATTTGTTTTCGGTAAATTTATATGACACGTTCGGAACGTTGCATGCCGTTGGTTCTTCTGAAGCACGGTCTGCATCCCTCCTTGGTGATTCTCTGAACAGCAAGTGTCCGGCACATGCCTCCTACTAGACCTACTTGAACTTGTAATGAAGAACTAGCTGTAGGACTTGCTTATTTGCTCCCTTTTCCTCAGGGATTATATAGTCTTTAAATGCATGATCTTGACTCCTTCTGTTTGTTTGTGTTACGTTTGGAGGATAAATCTGGGCCCTGTTAAACCATCCTGGTCAGAAACAGAGCTCTCATAGAAAGCCTTGACAGTTTAACACAAATATGATACATTTATGAAGTCACCTTTCAAAAATGGCCCTCAAGCATATTGCAGATTTCAACTTTAGACTGGTCAATCTCCCATGATTTTTTCTTCCTTCCCTGTCAAAGTTGTCATTTTCAATATTTGGTCTTATTTCCAGTTCACCCCCCTTCCCTTTCTCTTGTGGTCTACCAAAAGCGTCATTGCATTTTACCAACTCCTTAAGTTTGGGGTTATTATTGAACCTTGGCATTTTCTCATTCTTCCTGCTTGCTCCATTAAGAAGTCCTGCATTAAAAAAATCACTCTTGTGTTGCTTTCCTTTACAACGACTGTGTTCAAGATAGTTCTTACCCCATATCTTTATTTCACAATCTTCTCCACTATAGCACGCCCCTCTACCCATCTTGCATCAAATGTCCTTCACTGCTGGCACAAGTTTACGAAAGAAAATGCAAAGTACTTAGATTAAATTGCATGACATAGCCAAAGTTTACCCAAGTTCTCATAGCCTGTTTTCTGGTCAGATTTTCTTCACGATATCTTTCTATTTTGACTTCTGTCGCCATATTCGTCTGTCTTTCTTAGGACTTAGTTCCCATTACTGCAAATTTTGCTCTCTCACTTAATGATAGAAAGATGCTAACACAAACCTTTCTTGAAAATTGGGACTGATTATTTACTTTTGAGATCGGCGCTTAACCAGTGTCTTAAATTGTTAGCCCTTGATGTGGGCTGGCTTTCCAGCTATTTTGTGAGTCATTTTAGTGAAGGTTGTGTGATTGGCTTGTGTGAATCATAGCCATATACAATATGCAGAGCAGGCAATGAGCCATGGGTTAATATCTCTCTCTCTCTCTCTCTCTCTCTCTCTCTCTCTCTCTCTCTCTCTGTAGTCTCAGGTGCTTTTTCCTTCTTATCCTTTACATTATAGTACCTTTAATTGATTTTGGCTGTAGATGTATCAAACTGAGAATGAAAGGACAGAAGGACAGAAAAAAAGAGGGAATGAATGTTCATTACCTGCAATGCAAAAGTAGTGGTATAAAAATGTGTATAATTTTTAATGTTTGTGTAGAATGATGACTACACATCCAAACTCCCAAGGAGTCCACTGTTACTACTTTCACTGTATGATTGATAAATATACTGATTAGAAGCAAAATGTGTTCATGGTCTTGCCAGTGTTCAACTCTTGGCTCTGAGATTGCAAGATGTATGATGTAGGCACTTCGTTCATGAGCGTTTTCATGCATCCGATGGGATAAAATTAATCCCCACTTAACAAGGCTGCCGCGAGCTTTAAATGAGATAATCCTCATGTCAAGTGGGCTGATGGAAGAAAAATATTATGTCTTGATTATATTTTCAACCCGCTCTAATTTGGCAAAAGGATAAAAAAAATAATTTGAATGAGACAGAATCTTGCGCTCTTGGTTAAGAACCATTCAAAGGAAAGTGTCCATTAGCTGAATGTGGTGATGCGAGCCTATAATTTTAGTACTTCTGAACCTGGGGCAGAAGCATCCCTGAGAGATCAAGGCCTGCCTGCATTACATAGCAAGTTCCTCTCCAGCCTGGGCTTCAGAGCATTAGCCCAGCTCAAAAAGAAAAAAAGAAAGAAAGAAACAGAAGGATGCCAAACCAGAGAACTTGAAAACCACAACTGGGTAAGTTGTCCAGAAATCAGTGTAAGAACTTGTGCACATAACTTGGCTTCAAAGTGCTTTGCTCCTCTGCCTTTTCATTGCCCACTCTGTTCCCAGCCCCCAGTTTCTATTATGACCTGACCAATCACACAAGCTCTAGCATACTTCACATACCCCATGAGATTCTCGTATACATGTGTGTGCATGCGTGCAGACAGACAGAGGGAGATGGAGAGAAAAAGAAAGAGAGGAGGAATTGGAATTTTATTGAATCATATACAGAACCTATTTCTTTATGAGACACAAAGAAAAAGTCAAGCTAGTTGCTGAATGCACAGAAGATGTGTAAGACTCAGCTTAATTTCTCCCTGCTTGCTTGTAATCACACTCAAACCAACTGGTTCTGCGACTGTGGCCATCATCTGCCTGTGGTGGTCTAGGGAATTTCACACCCTCCTATGGTAGGAATTAGTATTCGGTTAAGTCTGCCTCCGCTGATCCATAACAGCACCTTGGCCACATAACCATAATTCTAAGTAGAAGTTTAGGTGGAGGCTGTTTCAATCAAAAATTCGAAAAATGTAGAGAAGCTTAATACTTACCGGAAAAGACATCTAGGTCAGATTTCATCACCTCTAATTTTCATGTTTCTATTTTTGCTCTCACCTTGCCTTGTTCCATCAAGCAGTCATCAGGCGGTTCTGATTAAGGATTCTCCCTGCCTACAGCTGTGTTAGGATTTTGATGACATAAATTAATTGGTTATGGTTTCAGTCATTTGGAAATTTTCTGAAAGATGTTACGTCTAAGCCTTTTCATATTTTAATGTTAAAACATGTTGAATGTTAAGACATGCAGTGAAACCCTATTTAATCGCAAATATTTTCTTTAGCTCATTTCCAGATAAAACAGGATGGGTCTTTTGATAATTCTACAGCCCTGTCATCAGTTAACGGCATAAAACTTAATCGCAGCATGCTTACAGATGTATAATAATAAAATGTGCACGAAAGTAATTCAAGATATTTTGGAGATATAAAAATTTAAAGAATGAAGTGTCCAAATGGGAAACTGATTTCAATAGAAATATAAATGAAGTTAAAGTCAAAGGCATATACAATTATTTCCATTTTTTGGTGTTTTTTTTAACCCCCCCACCCCATTATTTCTGTATGTGAATATGTGCGTGCGAATGCAGAGCTCACAGAGATCTGTGGATCTTGGGACTAGAGCAGTTGTGAGCTGACCAATGTTGATGCCGGGAACCAAACTTGGGTCCTCCGTGGTAGCAGGACGTACTTCTGTTGTGCTCTGGTGCTCTGTGTGTGTAGAGGTGTGCACTGAGCCATCTCTTCCAATCTCCTGCCTCTTGTTTACAAATAAGAAGGAATGGGCGGTATTTAAGGAACACTGTTTAATATGCATTGCTTCATATATGAAGAGTCGTGCATTAAATGAATCACTTTCTTCATGCTTTAATTAGGAAATCAAAACTTAAGAGCGTATAAGGCAGTTGCAGGGCTAGGATTCAAAACATACGCTCTCTCCTGAAACTAGACAGAAGAGTCCACTGTCCAAACATAAGTGTCAACGCATTCCCAGTGGAACGGCAAAAGATAAGGTGAAGAACAGATGTGCTGTGTGTGTTAGGGGTGGGTAATTCACTTCTGTGAGGTACTTTACAGTTTATATGGATTAGTCACATTTCTACTTTCTTCAGAGCTCTCATTATTTCCGTGCGTCAATCCCCTTATTATTACTCCTATTTTTCCACTGACATCTGTGCATGGTGGACACAAAGCCAATCGCGCAAGTTTCAGAGCCGGCAACACGAACACAAGATCAAAATCAGGTTTGTGATTCAAAGCCTCTCCCTCTGTCTATTGCATTTTATGACTTCCAACCAAAACATATTCGCTTCGAAATCAAGGATTTTTAAGGGTATCCATTGAGGTTACTGTTATTAATTTCTCCTTTGTTAAAAAAAGAAGGCGAAAGGCGATCCCGGTAGACTGTGAGGAATGTGACACCTGTTATGGTTGGCTCTTAAACCGTAGACTGCTGTCTGAGAGCATGGTCCTCAGCTGACAGGACCACTGTTGGGAGGTTTGGGAATCCAAGGAGGTGGAAGGAAATTAGGTTCCTGGCGTTGTGCTCTTAAAGTTGATCTTGGGACTTCTACACCTTCTTGTTCTCTCAATTGCATCCTGGTTAGGCTGGAGTGAACAGCTTCTGCCACATGTTCCCTACCACGATGTACTACTCGCTTGCTACAGGTCTACTTTGCTGAAAGTGTTCATCAGCTGTAGGGGTTCTCTGCTAGGACTTTTGAGGTCACTTATATATTCCATCACATCATCATCTGTGAAGTCATGCTTTGACATTTTCTTTTCCAATGTGTGTCCCCTTGATCTTCATTAGCCCTAGTTGGAACTTCAAGCACTCTATTGAAGAGACACAGGGACAGTGGCCAACCTTGGCTTCTTCCTTATTTTAGTACGATTGCTTTAAGTTTCTCTACATTTAATTTGCTGTTTGCTGCTGGCTTGCTGTTTATTGCCTTTTCTATGTTTAGGTATGTGCCTTATATCCCTGATCCCTCTAAGACTTTTAATGGGAAGGGGTGTTGGATTTGTCAAAAGCTTTTCCAGCAGCTAATCAGACAAGTGTGTGTGTCTTTTTTTTTTTCTTTCAGTTTGTTTATATGGTGGATTACAAGGACAGATTTTTGTTTGTTGAAGTATCCCTGGATGAAGCTTACTTGGCCATGGTAGATGATATTTTTGATTTGTTCTTAGATTCTGTTTCTGAGTATTTTATTGACTATTTTTGCACCAATATTAATAAGAGAATTTGTTCTGAAATTCTCTTGGTTAGGTCTTTATGTGGTTCAGGAATCAGGTGGTATGTGATTGTGGTCTCATAGAATGGATTTGGCAATGTTCCTTCAGTTTCTTTTTTGGGGAATAGTTTGAGGAGTATTGATATTAGCTAATCTTTGAAAGCACTATAGTTATGGAAAAAGACTGCTCTGCCTCTGGGCTTTCCCCCCTGCTTAGAGGTTATTGGACTGTTTAGATTATTTACCTGATCTTGATATAACTTTGGTAGGTGGAATCTATCAAAAAAATTGTCCATTTCATTTTGATTTTCCAATTTTGTGGACTATAGGCTTTTGAAGTAAGACCTAATGATTATTTGGAATTCCTCAATGTCTGTTGATTTTACTTTCATTTCTGATTTTGTTAGTGTGGTATTTGTTTCTCTGCCCTAAGCTAGTTTGGTTTTGTTGACTCTTTGTATTATTCTCTTCGTTTCATTTATTTATTTATTTAAAATTGGATATTTTATTCATTAACATTTCAAATGTTATCCCCTTTCCTGGTTTTCCCTCTGCAAATTCCCTATCCCATCCCAGCTTATCCTGCTTCTTTGAAGATGCTCCCTCACCCACCCACTCCTACCTCACCGCCCTAGCCCTAGCACTCCTCTACACTGGGGTATCAAGCCTTCAGAGGACCAAGGGCCTCCCCTCTCATTGATGCCGGATAAGGCCCCCTTCATCTCCTTCAGTCCTTCCCCGAACTCCTCCATTGGGGTCCCTGTGATCAGTCTAATGGTTGGCTTCGAGCACCCTCATCTGTATTGATCAGGATCTGGCAGAGCCTCTCAGGAGACAGCTATATTAGGCACCTGTCAGCATGCCCTTCTTAGCATCAGCAATAGTGCCTGATCTTGGTGTCTCCAGGTGGGATGGAGCCCTAGGTGGGCAGTCTCTGTGTGGCCCTTCCTTCAGAGTCTGCTCCACTCGTTGTCCCTGTATTTCCTATAGACAGGACCAATTCTGGGTTAAAATTTTAGAGATGGGTGGGTGGCCCCATCCCTCAACAGGGGGTGGGGGAATGCCTAACCTCTGAATATGGTCTTGACAGGTTCCCCCTCCCATTCGTGGGGTATTTCAGCTAATGTCATCCCCATGGGCTCCAGGGAGGCTCTTGTTTTCCTGGCATCTGGGACTTTCTGTTGCTACCCCCAGTTTCCCCTCCCCCATTGCTACACACTTCTGTTTAATTTTCTGAACCTCTATACATCGCCATCTCCTCCCATACCTGATTCTGCCCCTCTTTCCCCCCTTTTCCTCCTCTCTTCCTCCCAAGTTCCTCACACTTTCTTGATTATTTCATTCCCTCTTCTAAGTAGGACCAAAACATCCACTCTTTAGTTTTCCTTCCTCTTGAGCTTCATCTGTGAGTTATATTGTAGGGATTCCAAGCTCTTTGCCTAATATCCACTTATCAGTGAGTACATACCATGTATGTTCTTTTGTGGCTGAGTTACCTTACTCAGGATGATATTTTCTAGATACAGCCATTTGCCTGATAATTTGAAGAAGTCATTGTTTTTAATAGCTGAGTAGTATCCATTGTGTAAATGTACCACATTTTCTGTATCTATTCCTCTGCTTAGGGAAGCATGGATTGTTTCCAATTTCTGGCTATTATAAATATGGCTGCTATAAACATAATGGAACATGTGTCTTTATTTCATGTTGCAGCATCCTTTGGGTGTATGCCTAATTTTCTGAAGAATTGTCAGACTGATTTCGAGAGTGGTTGTACCAGCTTACAATCCCACCAGCAAGGAAGGAGTGTTTCTCTTTCTCCACATCCTCACCAGCATCTGTTGTCACCTGAGTTTTTGATCTTAGCCATTCTGACTGGTGTGAGGTGGAATCTCAGGGTTGTTTTGATTTGCATTTCCCTGATGACTAAGGATGTTGAACATTTCTTTAGGTGCTTCTCAGCCATTTGATATTCCTCAGTTGAGAATTCTCTGTTTAGCTCTGTTACCCATTTTTAAATAGGGTTATTTGGTTCTCTGGAGTCTAACTTCTTGAGTTCTTTGTATATATTGGATATTAACCCTCTATCAGATGTAAGATTGGTAAAGACATTTTTTTTTTCAATCTGGTGGCTGTCATTTTGTCCAATTGACAGTGTCCTTTGCCTTACAGAAACTTTGCAACTTTATGAGGTCCCATCATGATCTTAGAGCATAAGCCATTGGTGTTCTGTTCAGGAAAATTTCCCCTGTGGCCATGTGTACAAGGTTTTTTCATTCTTTCTTTTCTATTAGTTTCAGTGTATCTGGTTTTATGTGGAGATCCTTGATCCACTTGGACTTGAGCTTTGTATAGGAGATAAGAATGGATCGATCTGCATTCTACTTGCTGTTAGTCAGTGGAACCAGCACCATTTGCTGAAAATGCTGTCTGTTTTTCATTGGATGGTTTTAGCTCCTTTGTCAAAAATCAAGTGACCACAGGTGTATGGGTTCATTTCTGTTTTTTTTTTTTCATTATATTACATTGAGCTACCTATCATTGTACCAGTACCATGCAGTTTTTATCACTATTGCTCTGTAATATAGCTTGAAGTCAGGGATGGTGATTCTTATATTGTTTAGAATAGTTTTTGCTATTCTTTTTTTTGTTATTCCAAATGAATTTGAGAATTGCTCTTGCTAACTCTATGAAGAATGAAGTTAGAACTATGATCGGGATTGCATTGAATATGTAGATTGTAAATGGCAAGATGGCCAATTTTACTATATTAATCCTGCCAATTCATGAGCATTGGAGATCTTTCCATCTTCTGAGGTCTTCTTTGATTTCTTTCTTCAGAGACTTGAAGTTTTTGTGATAAAGATCTTTCACTTGTTTGGTTAGAGTCACACACCTAAGTATTTTATATTATTTGTGACTATTGTGAATGGTGTCATTTCCCTAATTTCTTTATCAGCCCAATTATCTTTTGAGTAGAGGAAAACTACTGATTTGTATGAGTTAATTTTATATCCAGCCACTTTGCTGAAGTTTTTTTAATCAGGTTTAGGAGTTATCTGTTGGAACTTTTGGGGTCATGTAAGTATACTATCATATCATCTGCAAATAGTGATATTTTGCCTTCTTCCTTTCCAATTTGTATCTCTTTGAGCTTTTTGTTGTATAATTGCTCTAGCTAGAATTTCAAGTACCATATTGAATTGATAGGGAGAGAGTGGGCAACTTTGTCTAGTCCCTGATTTTAGTGGGATTGCATCAAGTTTCTCTCCATTTAGTTTGATATTGGCTACTGGTTTGCTGTATATTGCTTTTACTATGTTTAAGAATGGGCCTTGAATTCCTGATCTTTCCAAGACTTTTAATATGAAAGGATGTTGAATTTTGTCAAATGCTTTCTCAGCATCTAATGAGATGATGGTGTGGTTTTTTGTTTTGAGTTTGTTTATGTTGTGCATTATGTTGATGAATTTTTTGTATATTAAATCATCCCTGTATTCCTGGGATGAAGCCTACTTGACCATGATGAATGATAGTTTCAATGTGTTCTTGGATTCAGTTTGCAAGAATTTTATTGAGCATTTTGCATCAATAGTCATAAGGGAAATTGGTCTGAAGTTATCTTTGTTGGGTCTTTGTGTGGTTTTGGTATCAGCATAACTGTGGCTTCATAGAAGGAATTGTGTAGTGTTGCTTCTGTTTCTATCTTGTGAAATAGTTTGAAGAGTGTTGGTATTATGTCTTCTTTGAAGGTCTGATAGAATTTTGCTCTAAACCCATCTGGTCCTGGGCTTTTTTTGGTTGAAAGACTTTTTAATAACTGCTTTATTTCTTTAGGTTTTAATGGACTGTTTAGATGGTTTATCTGATCTTGATTTAACTTTGGTACCTGATATCTGTCGAGAAAATTGTCCATTTCATCCAGATTTTCCAGCTTCGTTGAGTATAGACTTTTGTAGTAGGATCTGATGATTTTTTAATTTCCTCAGATTCTGTGGCTGTGTCTCCCTTTTGCTTTCTAATTTTGTTAATTTGGATACTCTCTCTGTGCCCTCTGGTGAATCTTGCTAAGGGTTTACCTATATTGTTGATTTTCTCACAGAACCGGCTCCTGGTTTTATTGATTCTTTGAATACTTCTGTTTTTTCTACTTGGTTGTTTTCAGCCCTGAGTATGATTATTTGCTGCATTTACTCCTTTTGTATGAATTTGCTTTTTGTTCTAGAGCTTTTAGGTGTGCTGTCAAGTTGCTAGTGTGTGCTCTCTTCAGTTTCTTTTTGGAGGCATTCAGAGCTATAATTTTTCCTCTAAGCACTGTTTTCATTAAGTCCCATAAGTTTGGGTATATTGTGCCTTCAGTTTTATTAAATTCTAAAAACTCTTTAATTTCTTTCTTGATTTCTTCCTTGACCAAGTTATCATTGAGTAGCGCATTGTGCAGCTTCCATGTATATGTGGGCTTTCTGTTGTTTTTCTTGTTACTGAAGACCAGCCTTAGTCCCTGGTGATCTCATAGAATGCATGGAATTATTTTTGGTATCTGTTAAGGCCTTATATGGTCAAAGTTGAAAAGTGTACCATGAGGTGCTGAGAAGAAGGTATATTCTTTTGTTTTAGGATGAAATGTTCTTTAGATAACTGTTAAATCCATTTGATTCGTTTCTTCTGTTAGTTTCACTGTGTCTCTGTTCAGTTTCTCTTTCCATGGTCTGTCTGTTGACGAAAGAGCAGTGTTGAAGTCTTCCCATATTATTGTATGAGGTGCAAGGTGTGCTTTGAGGTTAAGTAAAGTTTCTTTTATGAATGTGGGTGCCCTTCCATTTGGAGCATACATGTTTAGCATTGAGAGTTCATCTTGGCAGATTTTTCTTTTGATGAGTATGAAATATCCTTCCTTTTTTTTTGATAACTTTATGTTGAAAGTCGGTTTTATTTGATATTAGAATGACTACTCCAGCTTCTTTCTTGGGACCATTTGCTTGGAAAAAAATTTCCCAGCTTTTTAGCTGAGGTAGTGTCTGTCTTTGTCACTGATGTGTGTTTCCTGTATGCAGCAAAATGCTGGATTCTGTTTATGTATTCAGTCTGTTAGTCTATGTCTTTTTCGAGGAATTGAGTCCATTGATGTTAAGGGATATTAAGGAATAGTGATTGTTGCTTCCTGTTATTTTTGTTGTTAGAGGTGGAATTGTTTTTGTATGGCTATCTTCTTTTGGGCTAGTTGAAAGATTACTTCTTTCAGCTTTGTGGAACAATATTGTTTAATTTGGTTCTGTCATGGAATAACCTGGTTTATTCATCTATATTAATTGAGAGTTTTGCTGGGTATAGTAGCCTGGGCTGGCATTTGTGTTCTTCTTAGTGTCTGTAGGACATCTTCCCAGGATCATCTAGTTTTCATACTCTCTGTTGAGAAGTTTGGTGCAATTCTGATAGGTATGCCTTTATATGTTACTTGATTATTTCCTTTACTGGTTTTAATATTCTTTCTATGTTTTGTGCATTTTTGTTTCGACTATTATGTGATGGGAGGAATTTCTTTTCTGGTCCAATCTATTTGGAGTTCTGTAGGCTTCTTGTATGTTTATGGGCATCTCCTTCTTTAGGTTAGGGAAGTTTTCTTCTTTAATTTTGTTGAAGATATTTACTCGCTCTTTAAGTTGGGAATCTTTGCTCTCTTCTGTTATCTGTAGGTTTGATCTTCTCATTGTGTCCTGGATTTCCTGGATGTTTTGGGTTAGGAGCTTTTTGCCATTTACATTTTCTTTGACAGCGGTGTCAATGTTTTCTATAGTATCTTCTATACCTGAGATTCTCTTGTTTTCTCTTGTATTCTGATGATAATGCTTGTGTCTGTCTCCTGATCTCCTTCCTAGGTTTTCTATTTCCAGGGTTGTCTCCCTTTGTGATTTCTTTATTGTTTCTATATCCATTTTTAGATCCTGAATAGTTCAAGTCCTTCCCATTTGGTTGTGTTTTCCTTTATTTCTTTAAGGGATTTTTTTGTTTGTTTGTTTTTTCTTTGAGGGCATCTACTTCTTTACCTGTGTTGTCCTGTATTCTTTAAGGAAAGTATTTAAGTCCTTCTTAAAGTCCTGTATCAACATCATGAGATGTGATTTTAAATCAGAGTCTTGCTTTTCCAGTGTGTTGGTGTATCCAGAGCTTGCTATGGTGGAACAACTGGGCTCTGATGATGTCAAGTAGCTTTAGTTTCTGTTGTTTATATTCTTGTACTTGCCTCTCAACATCTGGTTATCTCTGGTGTTAGCTGGTCTTGCACTCTCTGACTGTGACTCGATCCTCCTGTAAGCCTGTGTGTCACCACTCCTGGTCTCTCCGGGCAGAACTTGGGTATGGAGAGCTGTGCCACAGGGTCTGGTCCAGGGCACAGATAGAAACCGTAGGGATCCTGTCAGTGTCTGCTCCTTGTTTCCTGTGCTGAGGGCTCTGGGCAGTTCCCTCTTGAGCCAGGTATTTGAGCAGAATTTGTGTTCTCATCTGTGCTCTCAGGTGTGCCAGCACTCCTGAGAGACCAGCTTTCTCCCAGCAGGATTTGGGTATGGAGACCTTGGTACATGGTCAGCTCCGGGCACAGAGGGAACCAGGAAGGATCCTGTTTCGGGCTGCTCCTTTGCTCCTATGTCCTGAGGGCTCCATGTTGGTCTCTGGGAACAGAAGTGGTGGTCTTACCTGTGCTCTCAGGTGTGTCAGTTCCTGAGAGACAAGCTCTCTCCTGGAGGGATTTGGGTATGGAGAGCTTGGCACAGGGTCAGCTCTGGGCACAGAGGGAAACTGGACGGATCCTCTATTCTCTTTGTTTTTAGTTTATTGATTTCATCTCTGAATTTGATTATTTCCTATCATCTATTCCTCTTGGGTGTGTTTGCTTCTCTTTGCTCTCCAGCTGTCAGGTGTACTTTTAAATTGCTAACACGAGATCTCTTCAATTTCTTTATGAAAGCACTTAGTGCTATGTTTTCTCCTAGCACTGCTTTCATTATGTGTTTCACAAGTTTGGGTACGTTGTACCTTTATTTTCATTCTAGAAAGTCTTTAACTTTTTTATTTCTTTCTTTTCCCAGAGGTCATTGAGTAAAGAGTTGTTCAGTTTCCATGAGTCTGTAGACTTTCTGTTGTTTCTTTTGTTGTTGAAGTCCAGCTTTAATCCATTTTGCTCTGACAAGTTACAAGGAGTTATTTCAATGTTCTTTAATCTGTTAAAACTTGCATTGAGATAGAGTATATAGTTGATTTTGGAGAAGGTTCTATGAGGTGCTAAGAAGAAGGTATTTTCCTTCTTTTCACTCAGTCATTCTACAAACATTCAATGTGTTTCTACAGAAAGTAGGAGATGCTATCTCAGTTGTGAGCCCACATTACTTGTCAGTGGTAACCCCAGCATGACCACATATGCCGTCCTTTCTTTTCTTACCAGAGCTTAAAGGGTTGTCTTCTAGGCATGGGCAGTACTGTGATCAAATGCACTTTATTTGTGTTTGGGGGAAGAGGAACAATGAACAAAATGAGTCCGGAGAGAAGAGATAACATTAGGGTAGGACCCTTGCTTATTTTTCTCAACTGTGTTTCTGGGCAATATGGAAGAGTGGGCAGTAAATAGCGGTAAACCAGTCTACCAGTAGTAGAGTGGAGGGTGTGTAAGGTAGTGTAGACACAGAAGGTGATCTGAGGTAGAGTTGAAGAACAAGATGGAGGGAGAGGAGGAGGAAGAGGTATGTGTGGAGGAGCAAGGAAAAGAGGAGGAGGAGGAAGAAGAGGCGGAGGAAGAAGAAAAGGGAGAGGAGGAAGAGAAGGAGGATGAAGAGGAAGGGAGGAGGAAGAGGAGGACAAAGAAGAAGGAAGAAGAGGAGAAGAAGGAGGAGAAGAAGGAGGAGAAGAAGGAGGAGACAAAACTGATACAGGGGAGCCTGGCCCAGTAGGTAAGAGAACATGCTGTTTATGAGGACCTGAGTATAGATCCCACGGTGCATGGAAAAACTAGGTGTAGCCATGTGTTCCTGGGATCCTAGATCTGGTGTGGGGGGCAGAGAAAGGAAGATTTCTGAGTCTAGTTGCCTGCCAATCGAGCTGTAAATGCAGTGAACTGTTCCATGTCTCATGGGAGTATGATGGACACTGATAAAGCAGAATGGCCTATGTGGATGTTCATGGTCTCTCACTCCCTCTCTCTCATGCACACACAGATGGACACACAGACACACAGACACATGCACATGTGCGTGCACATGCAAAGGGAAAGAGAGGGAGATCTATTTTCTTTTCAAGATACAGTTTCTCTGTGTAGCCCTTTTGGTCCTGGGATTCACTCTGTAGACCAGACTGGCTTCTAACTCACAGAGATCCACCTGCCTCTGCCTCCTTGGTGCTGTAATTAAGGGCATGTGTCACCACCACCAGGCCCAATGAGATCTTTTGTTTTCCAGAAACCACAGTGACATATAATATGCATGGTGAGGGAGATACCAGGAAACTGTACGATATTTAATATTTAATAACACACTGAAAATTAAGTTCTTTATCCCCAAATATTTCATGTAGGGTGGGCCTATTGGACAATATGGAATATTTTCTTGGGGGTTACCGAGGAATTATGTCAAGCAATGTGAAAGGTTGCCTTTTTCACTAAGGGAGTGGGGGTTTCTTCAGGGTAATACATGTAATACTAAGTTATTTTTTACCTAGAACTGCTGAAGTGAAAAAATATCTTCTGCTAGCCACATTGATTCATAATGAGAATGTTACTCCAGGAAGATATTTCCTCTAGTTTTATGTTGTAACTAAGGAAATAACAGAAATATGAAGGAGATACATAGATTTCTTGAAATCTGAGATTGAAGTGTGTAGAATTGGATGAAGAAAGTCATAAAATAAATAAGAGCTCAGAGCGATAGTTCCCAAAGATTTATTTGGGACTCCCGAGAATCCTTGCTATGGACGGAATATTATGTCCTCTCCTAGATTCTTGATAGGGTGAGTTTGGCTGCCATTGTGACAGCACAAGATGGGTCCTTAGAGAATTCAATGGACTGTCAAAGCTCTGCCTTTATCAGTGCCTGATACAACGGTCATCTTTTCAAATCAAAGCGAGTTTGTATAAAAGGGAGAGGTTGCCTCTCTTTTATGTTTTCTGTGTCTTGCCTTCTTGAGAAATATTCTTCTAAGGCAGTTGCTCACCTTGATTTTGATTACTTTAATCTCATGTGTGTATTAGACATTCATTTACTTACCTTGGAAGATATCTATCTAAATCTCTTGTTCATTCGAGAAATTCAGGTTTTTTTTACTGTAGGGTGCACATGTTCTGTATGTGTCTTAAGATAATATTTAGTTATCACATACATGCCTTGTAATTGTTTTTTGCATTTTGTGTCTTTTGGCTTCTCTGCCCCTTTGAAGCATATAAGTTTTTAATTTTCATAAAGTCCAATTTATCAAAGTTTTCTTTTCCTCCTCATGCTTTTGATGTCTTATCAAAGAAATTGTGTAATCTAGATCACAAAGATTTATGGCAGTGTCTTTTTCTAACAGTGGTATACTTTTAGCCATGCACTTCGGTTATGCACATTTAAAGCTTTGATCTGTTCTGAGTTTATATTTGTATATGTGTGTTTAGGGGACCACATACATGGATATCTGTTATTTTTGGGCATGAGTTGTTGAAAGGTTAGCTTTTCTTACTTGGAATTATTTCAGCACCCTTGTTAGAGATTAGATGACAATTAGTATAGAGCTTTTAAATATTTTCTGAGTCTCAGTTCTCTTCTGTTTTATGTTTGTGTTACACTGACTTGATTATATTATATATTGAAATAAATCTTGAGATGAAAAAGTCTGAATCTTATAATTTTAATCTTCTTTTCTGTTGTTGGCTTAGCGAGTTTGGATTTCTTGCATCTCTGGGCAAATTTCTGATCACCTTATTCATGTGCACAAGAAATGGTTCAATTTTGATAGAATTGCATTAAATCCACACTGTGCATTATTGCCATTTTATTAATCATGTGTTTTTATCCTTTTCTCTTCATATGATTGATTAAGTCATTATATACTTTGATTATTTTTAATATTTATATCATCTTGTATTCTTAGGATAAATTTTATGTGGCCATGATGTACAATTCTATCATATGTTTTTGGATGTACTCTGGTAAAATTTAGTTGGCAATGCTTTTAGAACTCATGGCACATTGGTGTGTGAAAATTGGTATGATGCTGGTGGATAGCTTTTATCATTCACAACCTGGCAGTTACTATTGCAAATATACTATAATATATAGGTCCTGAGAAAAGTTATTGAATATAACCATATCAGAACACTTCTGCGCTTCTCCAGACAGAGAAAGTAACATATGTAGCAGATGTGTGTCTTGGTCTTCATGTGGGTTCCCCAACAACTAGAGTAGGGGCTGTCCCTGAATATATTGCCTTCCTGTGGATCCCAGTTCCCTAATTGATCTCCCTTGTCTGGATGCACCTCTCCCACTGCAGTGCCTTGATGTACTAGGGTGCTTTGGTACACAGCGGGGAGAGATCCCCATTCTCAGAGAAGAAGGGGAAAAGGGATGGGGGAAGGGACTGTTTGAGGGCAGGAGAGAGGGCCAGTAATCGGGATGCAAAGTAAACAGATAAATAAATTAAAGGGAAACAAACAAAAGTAATTATTAAATTATAAACAGCTGCAACCACCACTAACATAAGGAAATAAAAGAAATAAAATAAAGAAAAATAAAATCACTATAGAGAAAAAGCAGTTTTGGAAGAAGATAAAAGGATAGACAGTGAACAACAAAATATTATATACGTTTCAAGAATAGTGAGAACTGTGAAAAGCCATAAAATATCAGCAGACGTAACACCAATGTAATAGCCAAAAATTTCATCAATTCCTACAAATGAAATATTTTGCTAATAATGGAAGACCATCTAATAGTTGTTCAAGAGTAACACATGTCCCAGAGGAGTTAACCCTGATTGATTATTCTGAAAATAGTTCCTGAGAAAAGTTATTGAATATAACCATATCAGAATACTTCTATGCTCCTCCAAGCAGAAAAAAAAATGCAGAGATTTTGATATTCAAGAAGAAAAAAAATACGTTTGGCCTCAGACTTCTCCAGAACTATGTTCAATGCTAGCAACCATGAAACAACTTCCACAATGTTCTCACAGAAAAGAACATCGTTGTATTTCACGTCCAGCTACCCTGCTGTGCAGTAATAAAAGCCAAGGAAAAATATTTTTAAACATATAAAAAAATCAAGAAATATTGTTTCCATAACATTCTTATCAAAACTACCAGAGCAAAGACTTCCGCCAACTAAAATATGAATTTATAAGTTGGGACAGTGGAATTGTGGTGAGGGGAGAATTTGCTTAAATGTTACACTAATCTGGGCAGGATGCTTACAAAAATTGTATGTGAAAATTTTATGTGCTGAAATTGTATAAATTCTGTAACTAATTAGATCAGTTAGATGAAAAATTGTAGGGAGGGGCATATGGGGTAGGAATGGCTTAGAAGAGGTCATAATTCTATAATAATTTTAAAACTTGAACTGTGTAGATATGGAAAATAGATGGGGAAGACAAGCCTGATACAGAACTTGTTCTAACATTTGTGTGTTAGGAAAGGGTTCTGCTGTCTCTCTTTGGTGCAGTTGTTTTTGTTTGGTTTCTTCTTTTTTTTTTTTTTAATGACATGTATGTGAAACAGCTTCTGCTCTTTCTGTTCCTATAGAAATCATGTTCACTCTGACTTCCTTCTCCAGAGGCCCATGGTGCAGGTTGAAGCAAGCGGAGTGTTGTCTCATAGAGGAGTTTAGAATAAGCATGTTACATAGAACATGCAAACAGTAGAAAGCAGAATCCGCTGCATCTAATTAGAGTAGAAATATTGTGTGTAGAGTCATTGGCAATCATGGAGTTACTAGATACAAGCTGAGCTGCCTGAACAACTTTTTAAATGACACCCCAATATGGGCCTAGCTCAGGAGTCACTGTCATCACTACCAGGCTGCTGTGTGACTTATTTAGGTCTCATTGTGAGTCTGTTCCTCTGGCTCAGCTCGTTTGTGGCTATTGATTGGTTCAGGATGTTGGTGACTACACGCCAGAGCTCTGTTAGTTCCAGCTGAGACGTTTATTTTCACATTAGAAATACCAGATGGCCATTGGAAGCCCAGAGATAGACCAGGTTACTGGTCACATGTGTCCATGACTTTAAATACTCACAGCAAGGTGACTACGATGACACAGAACCTGAGACTACATACCTTCGAAATCTCACTAATTTCTCCCTCTCGTCTGTTTCAAATTTCAGTAATCTTTCTCAGCACACATCTTTATCACTCAACACTGTTTCTGTCATTACTTTTATACGCTGCAAAGCCATGGTAGAGAGTGTAGAAGAGACCTCTGAAAGTTTGGAGATGATAAATTACAACACTAGAGAAGACAGCTTTTTACCATTATCTTAAACCTTTGGATGGAGAGCGAGTTTTGTTTCACTAACGCTTGTGGGCAATAAAACTAATTAACAAAGCAGAAACTATGTTCAAACTTGATGTGAGGCATTAGTGTAGGACAAATGAGATGAGGTGCCCTTCCCACATCACAGGGTTGTCCCTCCTCCGTTGTACCTGCATAGAGTTGCTGGTTCACAGCTCTCTCCAGAAGTGTCTTGTTCCCTCCCCAGAAGCTCTAACTTACTCACCTGAGAAGCCCATAGGCACATAACATTTCTCATCGACATTTTTGAAGTTTTGTACCCTACTTCCAGATCATATTTTGGATAAGTGTTTCATTCTACATAACAAAGCAGGTTCATTGGATTATTTTTGAAACATTAAAACAAGCTTCCTTTACCATGCAGAATATGTCCTCTTCCACATAGAAATGAAAATCCTACCTCTAGAAATCTATGGCAATGTGACCATTTTCATATGTCTGATACAATTACATGAATGTTTGCATAGCAAAGATGTAGACAGGAACTCATACAAGGAAAGACAAAGTAAAATTAACATTTGCTATTAGTTAAAAGAATGAAAACAATTCCGACCTGCATACTTGATGTTGCCTTTATACTCTTTGACAATCACTAATAGGCTTTAGTGTATGTATTATTCCTTGATATCTAAAAATCAAAATGAAATTTCTTCTTTTTGATCTTACTCTTGCATAGTTCACCTTTCTTCTTTGATCTTCTAACATAACAACTTCAAATAAAGTTCCTGCTACCGTCTGATCACCGAAGTCTCTAGAATGAAAAAGGAAGGAGGATTATGTGAACACCCATATCTTGCTAGTTCTCCAAGGAGAGTATTAACTATAGGACATGACTCCTGCAGGCAGTGAAATGGGGCTCTTTTCCCCAAATAGGTAGGTCTCCCATAATGGTAACATTTCAGCTCATCTTCCTCATGGAGTTAGAAACAGGTACAGTTTCCTTCCTCTGTAGTCCTTTCTGCTGTCCCTTAGAAGACACAAATGTTTGCCAAGTCAGTGGATTACAAAAATCAAATTCATTCTTTGATTCATTATTTATGTGATTACTCACTAATGTGAGGCAAAAAATGAGGATTCTAATTTGAGCTGGAGGGCTCAAATCTGCCCACTTTTGAAAGTTGACCAAAAGTTGGCTCAGTCCATCTGAGATTGATTCATTAAAAGATAACTATTAGAGACACTACACATGTCATTTTCTAACACACCTACTATCCAGCCAAGATAGAGGCACTATAGGATAGGGACCCCTCTCTACTACAATGTAAGCAATGAGACATATGGGTCATTAGTAAGTGCATATAAGTTGCATCTCATGTAGCTTGGAGGAAGAAAGAATAAAGCTTGGGCATATTCACAATGAAGAGTAAACTCTGATTTTTTTCTCCCACTGCCAATGTCCATGGACCTCAGACTGCAATTTTTTCAGCTATTAAATTTAGACTTTCACCAACAACTCTTCATGGGGCTTTGCTCCCATACCTTCAGCCTTACACAGACACTGTATCATTGAGCTCTCTTGTTCAGAGCCTTTAAACCAAGACTGCATATCTACTGGACTCCCCAGTTCTGTAGCCTTCATAGACCCATGTAAATCAATCTAACAAGTCTCATATAATTGTATCTATTCTATTAGTCATATTCCTCTTCAGAAGTCCTGACTCATATATTCTCATTTACTCATATAGATTACCTACTATATTCCAGGCCATTACAAAGTCCCTTGAGATCCCTTTGTAAACAATAAGAAGTAAGTCCTTCTGGAGATTGTGTTCTAATGATGGTGGTGAGGAGGAGGTGAAGAGACACACAGATACATTGCATACTGTATTAAGAGGTTATAGAAGGTATTCAATGAGAAGAAAACAGAGGAAGGCAATGAAGATTGGGTTTTGTCATCAGAGTTAGGAAATAGTGATGGACACTGGGAACCTGTGTACATAGATTGTAATTAATACAGAAAACACCCTATGATAAAAATCAATGCTTTGTCTAACTATGGATCACTGTAACACCCAAACACAGACAATACCTAACAGATAACAGAAAACTGTTGACTTAACTTGTCAGATGCGATCTGAACCACTACTACTGGTTTTTCAGGCCTTTCATATAAGCCACAGAACTCCAGTGCTCCAAACTCCAAACCATTCTTCTGATTCTGCTTAAAGACCCTTGGCACATACTTACTTTAAAAAAAAATCCAAAACTCATTATGAAATAATGTTCTGTGCCATTGCCTTCAATTTAGCTAATGTCTCCACTGAAGATGAGGTCATGTTACTATTCCTAGTGTTTCACGATTTTTAGCATGCAGTCTAGAGATAAATGACAACTACATGCCCAGTAGTGAAGGAGAGAAAAAACCATAGGCTGTGTTTCTAAGTGGACATAGTTCTGGCAGATGAAGAAGCAAGGCAATGATTTGCATCTATCTATCTATCTATCTATCTATCTATCTATCTATCTATCTATCTATCTATCAACCTATCTATCATCTATCTACCTATCATCTATCTATCTATCTATCTATCTATCTATCTATCTATCTATCAACCTATCTATCATCTATCTACCTATCATCTATCTATCTATCTATCTATCTATCTATCTATCTATCTATCTATTTATCTATCAACCTATCTATCATCTATCTACCTATCATCTATCTATCTATCTATCTATCAACCTATCTATCATCTATCTACCTATCATCTATCTATCTATCTATCTATCTATCTATCTATCTATCTATCTACCTACCTATCATCTATCTACCTATCATCTATCTATCTATCTATCTACCTATCTATCATCTATCTACCTATTATCTATCTATCTATCTATCTATCTATCTATCTATCTATCTATCTATCTATCTCTAACATTCCTAATTTCCAAATTAAAAATTCAGAATGCTCTAAAAACTAAAATGTTTTGAGTAATACCGTAATATCACAAGTGGGAAATTCCATGCCTGACTTCTTGTGATTAGTCAGTGTTAAACACAAGCACATTAAAAACTTGATAAAAATTTCCATCAGATTGTGTGTTCAAGACGTACATGAAACATAAGCGAACTTTGTGGTTAGGTGTGGGTACTATCCCCAAACTCTATTGTTATGCAAATGCAAACATTCCTGAATTGGGAAAAAACCCAAAGAACCAGAGCATTTTTGGTGATAATAACTTTGGATAAAAGCTATGTGAATTCATTGAAGACTGAATTCTCTGGAATTCATTGAATTTTGGTTATGAAGATGTAGCTACTGAGGGTGCTCTCAGTCTTTGCCTTTATCTACCCTGGTGTACATTCTTGTTTGGAACTAGTAATAGGCAGATGATGAGCTTGTAGTCAGAGCCCCTTCTAATTAGGGTCTAGGTTACATTGCTATAACAAAATGATTTAAAATTCTGTGGCTGAAAGAAGGAAGAGAGGTCCATGCAGGTAGAAATATTGGAGAAGAGACTCAAATCCAATTTTTAAACAGTTCGAGGTAGACATCACAGAAAGTACTTGCCCTAATGGTCTGGTCATGAGGAATGTCCTTTTTATGGTTATATCTGAAGGATAGGAGACTGAGAGACCAGGAGGAATGGTGCAGCTCTGAGCTATTTTTACAGAAGGGGAGAATATATTGCAGTGGGCAATTTACATTTCCTGTGTAATCTCTCAATCAATACAGTATAACAAGGGGGCATTTTTGTGTTTGCTTGTAACATATTCATGCACGTGGTGAGGTCATTAAAGGATTAAGCCAAAATAAAACTCCATCTCTCATCCCTATCCCCAGAGTCCCCTGAAAGCTCACATAAAGCAAATTAATACTTCCCATGCTCCAGTTCTAAAATATAAGCTGGCTTGGTAAATTGTACTCATTCTCATTCTCGTATCATTTCATATAAAGAGTAAGAGAAGGCACTATTCACGACATTATAGACTTAGAAAAAACATTCTCACGTACCAAAGGGACTTGATTTGACTCAATATATTTCATTTTGGAAGGAAATGAACTCTCCCAATGTCTTTCCAACAGTTCTACAGTCACATGTACGCCTGTGCTTCTGTGTTGAACATGTAACCATTGCCATCCGCTTTACCCTATGAGCACTGCTGTGTATGTTGATATTTGCAAGATCCTTTAGGAATGCACGAAAATCTCAAACACTATTGCTGCAAATCAAATGGCTTACTTCAGTGACTCACTGTGCTGGCAGATAAATTACTTTTTGGTTATAGAAGCAATCTAACTGTCTTTTTACTCTGTAAAGCTGATCTCCCCGAGGGAAGTATGTCTTTCATTGATCCCTGGTGAGGAATACTTCAGATGACCTGGTTCAATAGTGAAAATCAAAACCAGTAAAGACAGGTTTGTCAACCTGGATATAGATCACCAGGAAACCAGGGGTCAAAAGCCTGAGTAAAAAGTAAGGCTTTACCTCTATTTAAAATGTCTCTTGTTAGAGAGCCCTTATAATTTAAATCTGAAATCACTGAATGGAATTATCCATTCAGTGTGATCAAACACAGGAAACAGAAACACAGGCTGAAAGAAAATGTGTAATAGTAGGGATGGGAGTGGGTCTTTTGCAAATTCTCAGGGCTTGAATTTCTCTTTGCTTAATGCTCTTCTTTCTAAGTTCAGTTTTATATCAGACAGACAAAATGTCCTTCAAGGAAGGAGACTCTGTAGTTGTGGAGCCCAAGAAATACAAAGATCATATGGTGGTTACAGTCATTGGTCAGTGACTTGTAAGTCGGGGACCCAATTTTCTCACAGGTAAACAGGAGACAGTTTTACACATTTCCACAGATATCACTAAAATTAACTAAAACAATACTTGTGAACAGAACATGCCCTGTAGGCCACAAATGAGGCTCCATGTGCAGAGAGGTTATGTTATTTCTTGTTTCACAGGTATTCTAAGTCAAACAATTTCTTAATCTGGTTCCTGGACTGTCCTCAGGCTGCCCATGGCCCTTAAACCCTCTCTTAGCCTTATCCACCGTCTGCTCACTTTTCTCTCATCTCACTCCTGTACCAGCTCTTTGCTGCCCAGATAAAGACCGCCATCGCCACTGTCTTGTTAATCTAATGACCTTTAAGCTCAGTTGTGTTTCATGAAGGCAACATGTACTTTGAGGTAAACATTTTTTCCCCACTGGTTTAATTTTAGCTGCATGAGCCAGAAGGGAGTCAAATCACACAAGAGGTCACAGGCACAGTGGGGGAGAGAAAGACGCTCAGGAACACATTCCCCTGGAGTCATCTCCTGTTTAATTTTCTACCGCAAAGAGCAATCCAGCACTGACTTTAAAGGAAACTCAGGGAGAGCTAAACAATGTGGCTCTCTTAGGAGGGCACTGCTGGGTGTGAGTAGCACAAAATAAAAGTCAGCTTCAATAGATTGGTTTCATAGATGATTTATCAAATTCTCATTTTCCCCATTTTTAACAGAGTACCTTTGGACATATCAAAAGTTGACATCACCTTATCCTTTTCCCTCCTCTATGAAGGTTCAACAGGGATATTCTTTTCATATGATGAGGATTAAATTAGTACAGGAAGTGAAGTGCTCTGCTGTGGAATGATTAATAAGTGATCACTTCGTTACAAAAGTGTAAGGAGGCAGTGTTTTTTCTGTACCTATAACTTGGGGGGTGCCGGCCATATGCCTATGCTAAATTACAGAGAGCTTAAAGAAGCACCTCATGCTGCAGACTCAGGTGCAGAGAGAAGCTTGAGAGCTTAGAACCCAGAATTCTTGGAAAGTGAAAAGTCCCCCTGTGATATCCGAGACTGTCAGAGGTTTCACCTCTGGTACAACCCAATAAGGGACAATGGCTTGAGCTCTTAGTACAAGGTAGCTTATGGACCATCAAAGCCCACCTTTCAAGGAATCTTGTCCAGTAATCACTCATCTTCCTCCCGCCATCTGTAAGATGGAGATGAAGCCCCATTACTTCCTGAAACACCTATTAGAGGGATAAATCTGATGCCACGGGAGACTTGAGTCTTCTCTGAGTTCTTAAAAAGATTCTTCTGTGAGGTGAGATTGTTCAGTAAGTCTCGGTTAGCTTGTTAGTCTTTTTCTTTAACCTCTAGGGATCATATTTGAGCATAGCACTTTTAAAACATATGCTTGTGTTTATTAGTTGTGACATGTCCATACACGTAAGCATAGCATGCTCTGCCTACTGTTGGCTCTACCGCATCCCGCCCTCCTCCTCTTTTTCTTGTCCTCCAGTCCCTTTCTCCAATGGTCACTTTTTTTATTTTCAGGAAAATCACTTAGGAGGCAAAGTGTGTGATACTTTGGTGTATGGACAACATTGTTTAACATGATAATGTACAGTTCCATTTTCCTATGAACAATCCTCCTCTTCTTCCTTTTCTCCTCTCTCTCTCCCTCTCCTCCCTCCTTCCCTCCCTTCCCCCCAACTCTCTCTGTGTACTATGTTTTCTTATACCTGTTAATATGGTGATCACCCCTAAGGTTTTACCTTAGCTGCTGTAAACAGTGCTTCAGTAAACATGCAATTGCAGATGTATCACTATGCTGGATGCTATGTGCTGGCTTCATTTACTTTAGATAAATACGCGGATGTGGCATAACAATGGTTGCAGCTTTGATTTGGGAAGCATGTCTATACTTTTCTCTGTATTGGTTGTACTGATGTTCTTGCCTCCGGTGGCATCTCAGGGATCCTTTTCTCTATATCCTTGCCCACATTTGCTATTTCGATATTTTTTTTTCAAATAACAGTTAACCTAATAGCTCAGTGTAATTTAACTTGCATTTCTATGAGGTAAAGGTAGTGAACTTTTTTTTTTTCATATATTTATTGGTCCCTTGCACTTCTTTGAGGAAGTGTTAGCAATACATATAAAGCCATAATACCTACCATACCTCTTTAAAGATGATTGGAGTTTACAGTCAAACTTTATCTTCGATCAGGAGTGCCATGTACTTTGTATGCAAACCAGCACAGTTGAGGGTAGATGATGTTTTTCAAGTAAACATGGGAAAGAAATATAAATAGATTATTAAAATGAAGAGAATAGACAACAACAGTAAAAGCTTCTGCCATTTCTTATATTCTCTCTTCTTCCAGAATTTCACCTATATGGTTGATTTTCTGTAGCTGATGGAATTGTATGTAACAGCACAAGTCTTGATCGATTGTGTTGGACACCAGCTACTTCTAGGAGCTTTCCCCTTGGTAAACATGGTTTACACACTCTATTTAAAGTCTCCTCCTTACACAAAGTTGAGTTAGTCTTTTCTGTAAAGATTGCAATTTTTTATTATAGTTTTCTCTATATAGTAAGTCATCAAAGCTAGAGACTATCAGTTATACCCAGGTACAATCCTTAACTTGCAAGTGGTTTTCTTTTATTTTGTTTTCTCTTTGTTTCTAGATTGAACCATTTATCTGAGTAATTTTATTTTAAAATTTCAAGTTAACTTTTGCTTTAGATTTATTTTGTGTGTGTGACTATTTTGCCTGTATGCATGTATAATGTATGTATGTATACTGTATGTGGGCTGGTGCCCACAGAGGTCAAAAGAAGGCATTAGATGGTATGGAACTATAGTTACACATGGTTGTGAATAACCATGTGGGTGTTGGGAACTGATCCTGATTCCTCTGCAAGACCAGCAATTACTCTGAATTGCTAAAGTCATCCTTCTACCCTCTAGGTTAATATTTTTTATTGGGCCAAACAATTTTATAAATAATTTTATCACTAAACTCTAGCTGCTTGCTACTTTTATGTCAAGAGTCACTTACTTGAAACTCTAGTTATTCAACACCATCAAAATATCTTATCTTAGAAAGTCGTAAGTTTAAATTTGAACAAAATCTCAGACAATGTGTATGTCTCCATGTTATTAAGTGTTTTCCCACAAAATCAAAATTAAAAAATGTAGTTTGTTTTTACATTGCTCAAATGAATAACGGTAGTAGTTTCAGGAACTATGCTAGTCTCTATTGTCTGCATAGGATGGTCCCTGAGACCCATGGGGATGTTTGAAATCACTGAGAGTTCGGAACCCCACACACAGTATATTCTTTTATATAGACACACATAAATGTGTAATAATATATGTATACATAACTATGGTAACTATGGTAACTAATCATATATCTGATACCCTAAGAGATTAACAATGATCAACAAATGCAAAAAATATATAATCATTTGCTATAAGGAACATAATGTGAGCATGGCTTTTCTTTCTCTCTTACAATATCTAATATGTACTCACCTCTGTTCTAGGGATAATGTAAGACACAATGCCTACGTGACAAGGGATATGGTATGACATTGACCTCACAACACATCACTAGGTTGTGTTAATGTGACAGTCTTATGAAATTAAGCATCAAGATGCCACCACAATCAACTTAATAACTAAGACAACAACCAAATGACAAATGGGCTATTATATGGATGATGTGGATGTGTTGGACCAAAGAGATGATTCACATTCTGAGTGGGACAGAATGTGACAGCATGACTTTTCATCACGCTACAAAGAATAGTGTTTAATTCTTAGGAACTCTTCATTTCTAGAATTTTCCATGTATTATTTTTAGACTGTAGCTAATCATGAGAGACTGAACCTGTGGAGAATGAAACCATAAGTAAAGAGGGATGGCTTTCTAAGTGAGTTGCTCAGATAATGACCACTGTTACACTTCAACATTATCGTTTGTCAAGTCAACACATGAACAAATCAGAGTGACTCTCTTGGCTGTTTCCAGTCACTGCTGAATAGGGGACTCATCTCATTTCACTTCAGAGGAGCCCTGAGCTTAGGTTTTCTGCATTTCACCTCTTCAGAAGACTGTTTCACCTTACTTCAAAAGCTCCTTCCGCCTTGCTGTGTGAATTCAAACAAATAGCTTTTCTCAGTAGTCCTGATACTTACTTTCTTCTGGTCTCCTCTTGTCTTTATTTCTGCCTTCTCAGTAGCTGTTCTTCATATGTGCTAATGTATCAAAGTGACGCCCACTCCTTGTTTCTTTGTCTTCCCTCTGATACATATTCTGTCCCTTATGCAAATTACAATGTATCATCTCCCTTCCTGCATTTCTTTTAGGCTCCATGTGCATTGTGAAAATAGCGGGGATACCCCAGAGCTTCTCAAAGGAGTCTGTTAATACGAGTCTTCCTTACCTTTTTCTTCTCCCTTTCCCTTCCTTGGCACCCCCTGTTCACTTTGGTCATCTGCCAAGGTTGGAATTTCAGAGAGAAGAATACCAAGAAGAGAGCAGTATGTCCCCAGACTTTCAAGTTCCAGTTCTGTTTTTTCTCTCATCGTGATTGTCCTGTGACTTTAAATGTGCCCCTTAATCATCCACGCACCATATTCTTCGCCGACTAACGCAAAGGGGCTGAACTAGATGTTTCCTATTTTGACATTGACTTGTTGCATCATGACTAAGCTACTTCCTGTGTGGTTTTCAGTAGCACACAGGGGCACTTTTGCATATCATGAGTGGGGTGCTTGATGCCTGGAAGAGGGTAACTGAGAATGATTGGCCTTGGCCAGTCTTCTAACAGCTACTCCTGCATTGTCTTCCTTGTCCCTTCATGCTCACTTCTTTTGCAGAACACCAAATCCATAGAAAAATCACTTCCCGTGACTACACGTTTGTAAACATTTATTGTTCCGGCTCGCCATTGCAATTTTGGATCTTCAGAAGATTTGTGGCCTTTAATATTCTGGATAAGTCAGAGTTTGTGCATATGAATATATTTGATGGAGCCTGATCACCTGCAAGACATGAGCTATGAAGCTCTCGAAATGAAAATCTATCTAATTTTAGGTGGTCCGTGTCTCCTATTTATCACAAGTCCCTCCTTCCCTTCCCACCTCCCAAATGCCCAATATTTCCTAGAACCCAATATTTCACAGGCTCCGTGGCACTGCTGTGAGATGGGAAACAACCCAATTTCTATTTTATAGATACTAAAATGGAGACACAGAAAAAGTGTGTGATCTGTAGCAGCACTCCCGCAGCTCAGCCAGGAATGGCAGAGTAGAGAGCAAGAAGAGAAATAACCCAACTCCTCTGTGATTCTCCTATGCTGAGGATCAGAGTGTCACAGGACCCAAAGATTCGGAGAAGCCAGCGCCCCACAATGATCCATTTAGGGAAGTCTGTATTTGAGCTTCTCCAGTAGAGATATCAAGCTCCTGACTAATGCGTACTTCTGACCTATGTTCTCCGCTGCTAAAGCATCCCTCCTTGTTCCTCATTGTGAGCCACAAATAGATTCCAGCGCTTACTCTGCCCTGCTTTATCCTGGCTTCGGCCTTCTGTCCAGTTATTCGTGTGTTCTAGCAATTACCTTTCCAGTCCCCAATTCATCCCAAGGCCTATACCTGGTTATCTTTTGGTGACAATGCTTCTTTATATGATTTTACTGCGCCTGTTTCTCAACACTAGTTCTGTCATCCCCTGCTTAGATTTTTAAGGCTCTTCAGGCTTGCATTGCTCTGTCATTCAAGCGTCATTTCCGTACCGTGTACCCAGCCCACATGGACTGTATTCGGAGGTTGCATTTACAGTTTCTGCTTTCTATCAAGAGTTTGGTTTTTATGTTTTCTTTCTTTCATTCTTTTTTAATTTAGCCCAGGTGGTCCTGGAATTCCCTTCAGTAGCCCAGGCTGGCTCAAACTGCTTCTGATCCTCTTGCATCTGCCTTCTGAATACTGAGTTTATAAGCATGTGTCATGAGCTTTACTCTCCCCTTCTGAAGCCATTCACTAATTTCTATAACTCTCATAACTCTTTTGGAAGCCTCTGTTGATTTTAATAGCTGGACCAATATCCTTACTGCTAGCACTAATTATCTTGGGAATTAGTGCACCCTAGATTCATTCTCCCACTGTATTTATGTGCCGCTGCTACCCATTTAAACTATCATTTTTTTTTCTTGGCTGGGCAAAGATTATGTTGTTCTAGTGACTTACTGATAAGACAGAGGGTACTAAAGATCATAAATTCAACAGAACAAGGGTCTCACCACAGATTCATTGGTTTTTCAAAATTCAGTAGATTAGCTTTGTCAGTTGTATCTGTGTGATAGAACGGCTACTTTGAGTGAAAGTTTTGTTTTGTGGGAAAGGGTGGCCACAGTTTGAATAAAAGTTCCAAATAATAACTTCCAAAAGTTCCTGTGTTGAAGGCTTGGGCTCCAGCTAACACGTGGAAATTTGAAGAGGTAGCCTTCTGGGAGGTTCTATGTCACTGGGAATAGGTCCTTTCTCTCCTTTGTCACCCTGGCATGAGGTGAACTTTTTTTTTTTTTTCCTGTTGCTGTCACGTTCTCCCTGCCGTGACCATTTGGTATCCCCAGTGAAAGGTCTAAAGGAAATGGTTTTGCTTGACCATAGGCTGGGAAATTCGGAAGCTGTGAGCCAAATTCATCTTTCATCTTTACAAGTTGATTTCTCTAAGGAATGAATTATCCAGTTGAGATGGCTAGAAGAGTCATAGACGAGGAAGGGGCTATGTACACGGTCCTTGCTATTTGCTTTGCTACAGGGCAGTTTATTCTCCACCGTCACCTGAATTTTAGCTACCTCCCAGAACACTGCATCCTTTAACCAGACCTGTTTTGTTGCATATGAAAGCAATGGCTGTGGCTTGCGAGATGGCTTAATGGGTAAAATCCATGTTTAAGAGTATAAAAAGAATGTCAGAACACTTATTCTCTGAAATGAGTTTGGGCAGGTGCCAAGAAAACCTCCCGTCTGGTACATCACTGTGCTGGGTGAGCAGACAGCACTAACCCAGACACAAAAGAGCCTCTGTGTGAGCGCAGGCCTGGTGACCTGAGTTCCATCATTGGAACCCAAGTGAAGTAGGAGAGAACTGACTTTAGAAAATTCTCCTCTTACCTGCATGCGAGCCTTGCGGCCATGTGCCTGTTTCCCATAATAATGATAAAAACTTAAATCCAATATCTTCTCTGTCAAGGTAGAGTAAGCCTTTAATTTTCCTTCTGATTGGTGTCTCATGCTCTTCACATGCTAGCCCCCCACCCCCTTGTTTTTCATTCCCTATAAATAATTCACAGCCAAATCTTTAACTTGGATAGTGCGTGAGCCATCCTGGCATGAGACCAAGGCTCTTTCTTCACAAGTGGCTAGAATTTATTTGAGAATGTGGGTAAAATAACAGAAGCCTTTTGCTCTGAGGCAGATAAGGTGTGGACAGATCTTACCACATAGGAAATTTTTAAATAAGCAGTCTTCGTTCTGTAAATATTATTTTGATCTAGAAGTCATGTAATATTTAAAATGTCCCAACTTTTAAATATTACTATTTCTCCTAACTTTACAGGGTTGTGTTTAGAAATTGTAAAAAAAAAAAAAAACCAATTATATAAAAATTCATAAAAACTCATACATAAGCCCTTTTGAGCCTGGGTGAGAGATGCCTGTTCATCTGACACAGTGGTCTATGCAGCAGACATTCTCTCTTGGCATCTGCCTAAACTTATTTGAGAAGATTACTGTTGCAAAGGTCTATTTTCTAAATGTTTTCACATATTAAATTGAAACTTACCCGGCTATAATTTCTAGTATTGCTGGGCAGTCCAGATAGCCCACTTGGGCAGTAGAATGTGTTACATGATGAAATAACTCACAATCTGCACTGTCTGGTTTGCTAGTTCCTAGTGACGCACAACTCTGGGCGCTAGTGACACCAAACACTAAACTATAACATTTATTTAGGTTTAAATGTAAAATCCCACCTGACTGCTGCCTACTCTATCAGCTAATACAACGCTAATATTTCGCAAGTATGGGAGCCGCCATTTTTCACAAAATGGCTGTCAGAAATTATTTTAAAGGTAGCTGTGTGTGTTCCCTAAGACACCTCTTACATTTCCTCAGTAGTAAGTTTGCACATCAGCATTTATTTTTGTCTCTGTACCGCTGTTGCTATTATCCTCCTCATTGCTCATGTCTTTCTTGCTGGATAATTTTTCTATAGGTTGTATTTTTTTCCTAGGTGTATGTGGTGTAATTTTGCAATTATAGAATAAATATGTATACCACATATAAAATGCAGAATTTGGAAACATAAAACATGGTGTTTTTTTTTTTTTTTTTATTAACTTGAGTATTTCTTATATACATTTCGAGTGTTATTCCCTTTCCCGGTTTCCGGACAAACATCCCCCTCCCCCCTCCCCTTCCTTATGGGTGTTCCCCTCCCAACCCTCCCCCCATTGCCGCCCTCCCCCCATAGACTAGTTCACTGTGGGTTCAGTCTTAGCAGGACCCAGGGCTTCCCCTTCCACTGGTGCTCTTACTAGGATATTCATTGCTACCTATGGGGTCAGAGTCCAGGGTCAGTCCATGTATAGTCTTTAGGTAGTGGCTTAGTCCCTGGAAGCTCTGGTTGCTTGGCATTGTTGTACTTTTGGGGTCTCGAGCCCCTTCAAGCTCTTCCAGTTCTTTCTCTGATTCCTTCAATAGGGGACCTATTCTCAGTTCAGTGGTTTGCTGCTGGCATTCGCCTCTATATTTGCTGTATTCTGGCTGTGTCTCTCAGGAGCGATCTACATCCGGCTCCTGTCGGTCTGCACTTCTTTGCTTCATCCATCTTGTCTAATTGGGTGGCTGTATATGTATGGGCCACATGTGGGGCAGGCTCTGAATGGGTGTTCCTTCAGTCTCTGTTTTAATCTTTGCCTCTCCCTTCCCTGCCAAGGGTATTCTTTTTCCTCATTTAAAGAAGGAGTGAAGCATTCACATTTTGATCATCCGTCTTGAGTTTCGTTTGTTCTAGGGATCTAGGGTAATTCAAGCATTTGGGCTAATAGCCACTTATCAATGAGTGCATACCATGTATGTCTTTCTGTGATTGGGTTAGCTCACTCAGGATGATATTTTCCAGTTCCAACCATTTGCCTACGAATTTCATAAACTCGTTGTTTTTGATAGCTGAGTAATATTCCATTGTGTAGATGTACCACATTTTCTGTATCCATTCCTCTGTTGAAGGGCATCTGGGTTCTTTCCAGCTTCTGGCTATTATAAATAAGGCTGCGATGAACATAGTGGAGCACGTGTCTCTTTTATATGTTGAGGCATCTTTTGGGTATATGCCCAAGAGAGGTATAGCTGGATCCTCAGGCAGTTCAATGTCCAATTTTCTGAGGAACCTCCAGACTGATTTCCAGAATGGTTTTACCAGTCTGCAATCCCACCAACAATGGAGGAGTGTTCCTCTTTCTCCACATCCTCGCCAGCATCTGCTGTCACCTGAGTTTTTGATCTTAGCCAATCGCACTGGTGTGAGGTGAAATCTCAGGGTTGTTTTGATTTGCATTTCCCTTATGACTAAAGATGTTGAACATTTCTTTAGGTGTTTCTCAGCCATTCGGCATTCCTCAGCTGTGAATTCTTTGTTTAGCTCTGAACCCCATTTTTTAATAGGGTTATTTGTTTCCCTGCGGTCTAACTTCTTGAGTTCTTTGTATATTTTGGAAATAAGGCCTCTATCTGTTGTAGGATTGGTAAAGATCTTTTCCCAATCTGTTGGTTGCCGTTTTGTCCTAACCACAGTGTCCTTTGCCTTACAGAAGCTTTGCAGTTTTATGAGATCCCATTTGTCGATTCTTGATCTTAGAGCATAAGCCATTGGTGTTTTGTTCAGGAAATTTTTTCCAGTGCCCATGTGTTCCAGATGCTTCCCTAGTTTTTCTTCTATTAGTTTGAGTGTGTCTGGTTTGATGTGGAGGTCCTTGATCCACTTGGACTTAAGCTTTGTACAGGGTGATAAGGATGGATCGATCTGCATTCTTCTACATGTTGCCCTCCAGTTGAACCAGCACCATTTGCTGAAAATACTATCTTTTTTCCATTGGATGGTTTTGGCTCCTTTGTCAAAAATCAAGTGACCATAGGTGTGTGGGTTCATTTCTGGGTCTTCAATTCTATTCCATTGGTCTATCTGTCTGTCTCTGTACCAATACCATGCAGTTTTTATCACTATTGCTCTGTAATACTGCTTGAGTTCAGGGATAGTGATTCCCCCTGAAGTCCTTTTATTGTTGAGGATAGCTTTAGCTATCCTGGGTTTTTTGTTATTCCAGATGAATTTGCAAATTGTTCTGTCTAACTCTTTGAAGAATTGGATTGGTATTTTGATGGGGATTGCATTGAATCTGTAGATTGCTTTTGGTAAAATGGCCATTTTTACCATATTAATCCTGCCAATCCATGAGCATGGGAGATCTTTCCATCTTCTGAGGTCTTCTTCAATTTCTTTCCTCAGTGTCTTGAAGTTCTTATTGTACAGATCTTTTACTTGCTTGGTTAAAGTCACACCGAGGTACTTTATATTATTTGGGTCTATTATGAAGGGTGTCGTTTCCCTAATTTCTTTCTCGGCTTGTTTCTCTTTTGTATAGAGGAAGGCAACTGATTTATTTGAGTTAATTTTATACCCAGCCACTTTGCTGAAGTTGTTTATCAGCTTTAGTAGTTCTCTGGTGGAACTTTTGGGATCACTTAAATATACTATCATGTCATCTGCAAATAGTGATATTTTGACCTCTTCTTTTCCGATCTGTATCCCCTTGATCTCCTTTTGTTGTCTGATTGCTCTGGCTAGAACTTCAAGAACTATATTGAATAAGTAGGGAGAGAGTGGGCAGCCTTGTCTAGTCCCTGATTTTAGTGGGATTGCTTCAAGTTTCTCTCCATTTAGTTTAATGTTAGCAACTGGTTTGCTGTATATGGCTTTTACTATGTTTAGGTATGGGCCTTGAATTCCTATTCTTTCCAGGACTTTTATCATGAAGGGGTGTTGAATTTTGTCAAATGCTTTCTCAGCATCTAATGAAATGATCATGTGGTTCTGTTCTTTCAGTTTGTTTATATAATGGATCACGTTGATGGTTTTCCGTATATTAAACCATCCCTGCATGCCTGGGATGAAGCCTACTTGATCATGGTGGATGATTGTTTTGATGTGCTCTTGAATTCGGTTTGCCAGAATTTTATTGAGTATTTTTGCGTCGATATTCATAAGGGAAATTGGTCTGAAGTTCTCTTTCTTTGTTGTGTCTTTGTGTGGTTTAGGTATAAGAGTAATTGTGGCTTCGTAGAAGGAATTCGGTAGTGCTCCATCTGTTTCAATTTTGTGGAATAGTTTGGATAATATTGGTATGAGGTCTTCTATGAAGGTTTGATAGAATTCTGCACTAAACCCGTCTGGACCTGGGCTCTTTTTGGTTGGGAGACCTTTAATGACTGCTTCTATTTCCTTAGGAGTTATGGGGTTGTTTAACTGGTTTATCTGTTCCTGATTTAACTTCGATACCTGGTATCTGTCTAGGAAATTGTCCATTTCCTGAAGATTTTCAAATTTTGTTGAATATAGGTTTTTATAGTAAGATCTGATGATTTTTTGAATTTCCTCCGAATCTGTAGTTATGTCTCCCTTTTCATTTCTGATTTTGTTAATTTGGACGCACTCTCTGTGTCCTCTCGTTACTCTGGCTAAGGGTTTATCTATCTTGTTGATTTTCTCAAAGAACCAACTTTTGGTTCTGTTGATTCTTTCTATGGTCCTTTTTGTTTCTACTTGGTTGATTTCAGCTCTGAGTTTGATTATTTCCTGCCTTCTACTCCTCCTGGGTGTATTTGCTTCTTTTTGTTCTAGAGCTTTTAGGTGTGCTGTCAAGCTGCTGACATATGCTCTTTCCTGTTTCTTTCTGCAGGCACTCAGCGCTATGAGTTTTCCTCTTAGCACAGCTTTCATTGTGTCCCATAAGTTTGAGTATGTTGTATCTTCATTTTCATTAAATTCTAAAAAGTTTTTAATTTCTTTCTTTATTTCTTCCTTGACCAGGTTATCATTGAGTAGAGCATTGTTCAATTTCCACGTATATGTGGGCATTCTTCCCTTATTGTTATTGAAGACCAGTTTTAGGCCGTGGTGGTCCGATAGCACGCATGGGATTATTTCTATCTTTCTGTACCTGTTGAGGCCCGTTTTTTGACCAATTATATGGTCAATTTTGGAGAAAGTACCATGAGGAGCTGAGAAGAAGGTATATCCTTTTGCTTTAGGATAGAATGTTCTATAAATATCCGTTAAGTCCATTTGGCTCATGACTTCTCTTAGTCTGTCTACATCACTGTTTAATTTCTGTTTCCATGATCTGTCCATTGATGAGAGTGGGGTGTTGAAATCTCCCACTATTATTGTGTGAGGTGCAATGTGTGTTTTGAGCTTTAGTAAGGTTTCTTTTACATATGTAGGTGCCCTTGTATTTGGGGCATAGATATTTAGGATTGAGAGTTCATCTTGGTTGATTTTTCCTTTGATGAATATGAAGTGTCCTTCCTTATCTTTTTTGATGACTTTTAGTTGGAAATTGATTTTATTTGATATTAGAATGGCTACTCCAGCTTGCTTCTTCTGACCATTTGCTTGGAAAGTTGTTTTCCAGCCTTTCACTCTGAGGTAGTGTCTGTCTTTGTCTCTGAGGTGTGTTTCCTGTAGGCAGCAGAATGCAGGGTCCTCGTTGCGTATCCAGTTTGTTAATCTATGTCTTTTTATTGGGGAGTTGAGGCCATTGATATTGAGAGATATTAAGGAATAGTGATTATTGCTTCCCGTTATATTCATATTTGATGTGAGGTTATGTTTGTGTACTTTCATTCTCTTTGTTTTGTTGCCAAGACGATTAGTTTCTTGCTTCTTCTAGGGTATAGCTTGCCTCCTTATGTTGGGCTTTACCATTTATTATCCTTTGTAGTGCTGGATTTGTAGAAAGATATTGTGTAAATTTGGTTTTGTCATGGAATATCTTGGTTTCTCCATCAATGTTAATTGAGAGTTTTGCTGGATACAGTAATCTGGGCTGGCATTTGTGTTCTCTTAGGGTCTGTATAACATCAGTCCAGGATCTTCTGGCCTTCATAGTTTCTGGCGAGAAGTCTGGTGTGATTCTGATAGGTCTCCCTTTATATGTTACTTGACCTTTTTCCCTTACTGCTTTTAATATCTTTCTTTATTTTGTGCGTTTGGTGTTTTGACAATTATGTGACGGGAGGTGTTTCTTTTCTGGTCCAATCTATTTGGAGTTCTGTAGGCTTCCTGTATGTCTATGGGTATCTCTTTTTTTAGGTTAGGGAAGTTTTCTTCTATGATTTTGTTGAAGATATTTACTGGTCCTTTGAGCTGGGAGTCTTCACTCTCTTCTATACCTATTATCCTTAGGTTTGATCTTCTCATTGAGTCCTGGATTTCCTGTATGTTTTGGACCAGTAGCTTTTTCCGCTTTACATTATCTTTGACAGTTGAGTCAATGATTTCTATGGAATCTTCTGCTCCTGAGATTCTCTCTTCCATCTCTTGTATTCTGTTGGTGAAGCTTGTATCTACAGCTCCTTGTCTCTTCTTTTGGTTTTCTATATCCAGGGTTGTTTCCATGTGTTCTTTCTTGATTGCTTCTATTTCCATTTTTAATTCCTTCAACTGTTTGATTGTGTTTTCCTGGAATTCTTTCAGGGATTTTTGCGATTCCTCTCTGTAGGCTTTTACTTGTTTATTAATGTTTTCCTGTGCTTCCCTAAGTGTGTTCAGGTCGTTCCTGAAGTCCTCCAGCATCATGATCAAATATGATTTTGAAACTAGATCTTGCTTTTCTGGTGTGTTTGGATATTCCATGTTTGTTTTGGTGGGAGAATTGGGCTCCGATGATGGCATGTAGTCTTGGTTTCTGTTGCTTGGGTTCCTGCGCTTGCCTCTCGCCATCAGATTATCTCTAGTGTTACTTTGTTCTGCTATTTCTGACAGTGGCTAGACTGTCCTATAAGCCTGTGTGTCAGGAGTGCTGTAGACCTCTTTTCCTCTCTTTCAGTCAGTTATGGGGACAGAGTGTTCTGCTTTCGGGCGTGTAGTTTTTCCTCTCTACAGGTCTTCAGCTGTTCCTGTGGGCCTGTGTCTTGAGTTCACCAGGCAGCTTTCTTGCAGCAGAAAATTTGGTCTTACCTGTGGTCCCGAGGCTCAGGTTTGCTCGTGGGGTGCTGTTCAGGGGCTCTCTGCAGCGGCAGCAACCAGGAAGACCTGTGCCGCCCCTTCCGGGAGCTTCAGTGCACCAGGGTTCCAGATGGTCTTTGGCTTTTTCCTCTGGCGTCCGAGATGTGTGTGCAGGGAGCAGTCTCTTCTGGTTTCCCAGGCCTGTCTGCCTCTCTGAAGGTTTAGCTCTCCCTCCCACGGGATTTGGGTGCAGAGAACTCTTTATCAGGTCTGTTTCCTTCAGGGTCCGGCGGTGTCTCCGGCAGGGGTCCTGCCGCTCCTGGGCCCTCCCCCACGGGAGCCCAGAGGCCTTATACAGTTTCCTCTTGGGCCAGGGATGTGGGCAGGGGTGAGCAGTGTTGGTGGTCTCTTCCGCTCTGCAGCCTCAGGAGTGCCCACCTGACCAGGCGGTTGGGTCTCTCTCTCACCGGGTCTGGGAGCAGAGAGCTGCTGCGGGCCGGGATCCGCGGGTGTGGGACTTCCGGTAAACACAGAACGTGCCCGGTTCTAGAGAAATTCTGCTTCCGTGTGTCCCAAGCTCACCAGGCAGCTTTCTTGCAGCAGAAAATTTGGTCTTACCTGTGGTCCCGAGGCTCAAGTTCCAAACATGGTGTTTTTTAATGGGCAGATAAATCTTTATTTTTTTATTAGTATGCACTCATTATAGAGAGGGAAGTTTTTCATAATGACATTTTTATTCAAGGATATTATATACAAAGGTATCCATATTTATTCCTTTTTCCTATCTCTTCTCTCACTGTCCATGAGTCTGTTTCCTGTTTGTAGGGTGTCGGTCTTATTTTCATGGAGTGTGTGTGTGTGTGTGTGTGTGTGTGTGTGTGTGTTGGGATGGAGAAAGAGAGAGAGACAGACAGAGACAGAGAGACAGAGAGAGACAGAGACAGACAGACAGACACAGCAGGGTTTCTTCTTACTTGCATCCTTACCAGCATTTGTGGGTATTTGTTTTGTTTTTGTTTTTCTGGGATGGGATGTAGGATTATGAAGCCCAGGCTGGCCTTGAACTTCTAATCCTCCTGCATTTAGCTCACAAATGCTGGGGTCCCAGGTGTGTACCATCACACCAGGATATAAAGTTCCAGTGCATGATCACAATGCTTTGTGTAGGATAAGCAAGCAGTCTACTGACTGAGGTTTATCTCCACCTCTGGTTGTTTGCCCTTCAGTGATAGCCAACCTGCCAGGTGGTGGAGTCTCAGTTTCGATTTGGTTTTCATGTCCCAGGTGGCTAAGGAAGCTGAGCACATTTCCTTGAACCGTGGCCATCTGGACTTCACCTTTAGAGAATCATTTGTTTGATTTGTTTGCTCATTTACTAATGGACAATTTGTGGATAGTGTATAATATTTTCAGTTCTTTAACTACTCTAGATATTATCTTGTCAGACGTATAGGTGGTAAAGATTTTTCTCCTGTTCTGCTGGCTGTGTTTTCATGGGGTAGCTCTTCCCTTTATGCAGAAGTGTTCAGACGTATAAATGAAGCCCCATTTCTCAGTTCTTGCAGTCACCTTTGAGCTACTGGAGTACTTTCAACAAAGTCCTTGATTCTGCATACATCTCGAAGTGTTTTACTCTAACAGTTTCTAAGTTGTTGTTCTTACACTGCAATTTTGATCTATTTTGAATTGATTTTGTTATGGAGTGAGAAACATGGATATGAATTCATTCTTCTATATATGTGGAAAAGTGGGTTTCTCTATGCTGAATAGGTTACCTTTTTCCCCAATGTATGTTTCTGACACCTTTGTCAAAATGTACGTTGCTAAGATAGGTCTGATGACATATCTATAACCACAGCACTCTGGGAGGCTGAGGCAGGAGGACTCTCATGAGTTTAAGGTCAGTCTAGGCTACACAGAGAGATGTTGTCTCCTGTGGATTATTTTCTGGGTTCTCTATTCTGTTCCATTTGTCAATACAAGAGGTGAATTTTTAGCAACTGTCACTTTTGGTGACTTTTGCCTTACTAGGGACATTTGACAATGCCAAGAGATGCATTCCAACCCATATGTTTGAGGGGCAGTGGGCTTCCATGTTGAGTGAAGGCAAAGACGCCATTGAACATTATGCAGTGCACAACATTGAACCATGCCACAAAAAAAAAAAATGAACATTCTAGAATGTCAATGCTACCAAGCCTGACTAGGCCTAGTTTATGAAAACAAAAGAAATACCACTTACTTGGGTGTGTAAAGACTTCATTCATTGGAAAGAAGGAAGGTGAATGAGACAGAGTGGCTGAACTGGATCCATGAAGCATTGCGAGCTGAATGTGTGAGTGGGGAGCCCTTCAGGCACCGCACCACATCAGTGCCTACACCAGCAAGCCCACACATGCAAGACATCTTCCCAATGCCTTTATTGCTTCCCCTTCTCGTTTGGAAGCCTTGATTGTAAGACTTGTAATTATCACTGTTAGAACATGATAGCTTTAGTTCCTGTTTGAACGTCTTCTTTCCTTCTATCCCTTTCCCTCTTTCTTTGTATTTTTGACACAGGGTGTAACTATATAATTCAGGCTGGTCTGCAGCTTGCTATATAGTCCAGGCTGGCCTCAATCTCACAGCCTTCTTGCTTCATTCTTCCAGGTGCAAGGGCAAACCTCTCTTCCATTTACATTTGTACTGTATTTCTATGTTGTAATATTTATAAGAATGACATTAGTCAGATGACGAGTTCAGATGAACATGACATGTTAGAAGATAACTTCTTCACTTCTACATTTGGTGGGACTCCTTTTCTTAGAATTTTTTTTTTCTGATAGTGCACGAGGCCATCTAGTCATTCTCCTCATCTTGAAGAAGGAAATCATTACTATAACCCAAGGTTAAAAAACCCCGTGAGCTGGCCAGAAGGAAATCTAACACTTAGTGAAATGTACCTGCTTCCGGTTCAGGCCTAGCATGAAATTTCCCAGGGTTCATAGGAAGGTTCATCAAATCTTGGCAATTCTCTTAGTAGTGTCAGATTCCAAAAGGAAAGTGCAAGTTGTACCTGGCCTCAAATTTCAAGTGTAAAATGTAGCAGGTCAAGCGAGAAAGATCCTTGCAAGATGGAGAGACATTCCTGCTTGTTTTACTTCAGATAACTCAACAGAAGAGGCAACTGATGGATGAAACCTCTGGGGAGACACATTTCATAGAAAACCATGAAAGCCATTCACAATACATGAGCGTTTTCAACAGGCCTGGCTGCCATCGTTGTACCAAAAAATTCATGTTGTTCATTATCACTTTGCAACCAAAGTTTCCCACATTCAAAGCCAAGTTAGGGGCAAATACTCTCTCTGGGGGGTTTTCAAAGTTCACACACGAGGGAAGAATTCATGGGACATTTCCTATCAGATTTCAGAGACTGGAAAAGAAAGAATCATGATTAAAAATTGAGAGGAAAAAAGAATCCTTAAAATACTGTCCATGAAATGAATTATGGCAAACTGGTTAGGTCAAGAGAAATGTTGTTTCAGGTTCTAACAGCAGCAGGAGACTTTGAAATAAAAAGAGGTAGGAGACTTTGCCCTGATTTAAGCAGATGCAAGGTCTGATATACTGCATAGTTTTAAAAAACTCTTTGCAAATCTCTCTCCTTGCACTTAGTACCAAAGGCTTGCTTTGCCCAGATCCTACCCTCCCCCACCCCCCTGCTGATGGCAGCCTGCTAAGTCAGCAAAGGAGGCCACATTCCAGGGCCCTGTCCCTTTTAAAGAAGCCACATTCTGCCAGAGCCTTGGCATCATTAGAGCTTCATGATAAAATTTCTGGCAATTTAATTAACACAAAGACATTTGAATAGTTTCTAGTGTTTTGTAATCGTCTGTCTGAGTACCGTATAATCAAGGACATTGAACTGGAACAGAATTAGCTTTAAGGACACCCCCAAACAAATTCATACATGCTGACGTTATTTAAGCATCGGCGCTGAGAAATGGATATGGCTAAAAAAGATGAATAGAATTTCTCCACAGTGTCTTTGATTGAAGGGAATGCACCCACAGTGTTATTGATCTCTGGGATAAATAAAAACACTGGGGTTTAAAATTACATTGATTATTACTAACTACTCCTTTTTCATTGAGAGCAATGCAAGGTCCATCAACCAAGATCTATAGCCACAAATCAAAGGCCATTTTTCAGTGTTCAAAATATGGGAAAACATATTGTTACCAAATTTATCTTTTCAAGTGCCCCCATCACACGGGTAGCACTGGCTGTCAGAGCTGACGCCTGCTAACATGAAGAGTTATGGTAAGTTATTCTTCCTTAGTCTTTTTTGGTAACTAAGCATGCTGAAAGATTGTGATCGATAGTGAGCTCCAAGTGATTTTTTTTTCCAAAGGTCGGGGTTTTAAAGGATTTTTTTTTCCTAAGTTAGATTTAAAATAGCAATGTGGAAAACCATAAATTTACCCTAATTATTGATGCGAAAAGCCAACTTTCAAAATATTCCCAGGGCAGTCCTACTTGTTGGGCTCAGATTACTTGGAAATTGTTCGCATTGTTTCATCAAGAGATTTGTTCTTCAAAATAACCTGGAGTGCTCTGTTTGGGTTAGTGCGGATGGGGATCTGGGAAAAGTCAAAAATCCATTTCACAGTATATGGGCCTCACTATTTCTCTTTGTACTAAAAGCCAACTGTGAGTCAGGGCCTAGGCTGGTCTCACCTACCAGGAGAGACTTCTAGCAAGCAGGGACTGTTGGCTATTGCTGTCTGCCGGTAGCTGGTGCCCTCCATTGTGTGAGCTACTTCTTTGACTTGGAGAAAGAAAACGGGTCGAGGATCCCAGGAAGAGCTAGGTGATGTCAGTGCACGAATGAACGATGAGACCACGTCTGTACTGCCAACTCTGGTTGTACTACAACCGAAAGCTCTCTTTTCTAATTCCAGACCTCTAAAGATGAGGTTGTAGCAATCCCCATGAAACCATCAGCAAAGCAGCATCTTTCCCGAGAGGGGATGCATTTGTGATCTGCTGGGCTGACAATAAAATGGAGCACCCTCATTTGACAGCTTAGAAAAAAGAAGACAGAAAAGAAAACATCAAGTTAAGTGGGGAAGGTCGAGGGGAGGACCTGGAGGAGTTGAAGGTAGTGAATACACTCAAAACACATTGTAGGAAACTCTCAAGGAATTAATCAAATACTATTTGAAAAACGAACCCCCTTTTCCTTTTTGTTGAATCACCCGTTTCTTACAAGTGAATAAAGACTCGTTCAAGGAAATTCATGGCGGACCTGGAAAAAAGAGGCAAGTGCAAAAGCAAGGAGGTAGGAATTAGTCTAAAGCTTATGGCAGCAGGGAGTGTGTGAATCAAGCAGCGGAGCCGTATTCTTAAAAGACCGGGTAATTTTATGATCAATAACAATATTTGTAAGCCAGCACACTAAAAGTGGAGAAATCGGATCTCATGGTTTGAAGCCAGAGCAAGTGGCTACAGGTGTCCAGAAGGGAACTTTCCAGTCCATTCGTCATCATAAACCAACTGACAAATTACCTGCTCTTCCTGCTTTTACATGAAGCACGAGAAATTGGTCACTGTAAGTGGCCTACGACTAAATGTCTGACACGGAGATCTTCTGTGTTCCTTTCCCATTACCTAAAGCGTGGAAGTCTAAGGAATGTGCACGGTTGGGTGGGGACCCGACGGGGAAGGCAGGATGCTGTAAGGGATTAGATTTCTAGGGTTTGGATACTTTGTAGCTGACAACTGTCTTTCCATTACCCATTGGTAAAAGAGTGAGAGAAGAATGTCAAATGCCAGAGAATGATGTCAGGCTAAATGCCCAAGGTTTAATGAAGGGACAGAGAGCCCAGGGGCTTACTCTAGTTCTAATACGTATTTGTGTGAGCACACGACCCAGTCAAACCAACATAGTTTCAGTATGTAATGCCAGTGGAATTATGGAATTTACTTTAAACATGCTTATAAAAATGTTGGATAAAATTTAAGGTGGAAATAGTTCAATGTTCCCAGCAACTATGGTAATAGGAATTAAACTATTGAAGCCTTCAGAGGAAATAGATTTTGTTGGAGCTTCAGGACTTTACTGTGGAGGAGCTGAAAGAACCTTACAATCAGGGACCATCATATCAGGTATTGAAGACAGCACTACACTAAGGCCAAATGCCTTTCAGTAATCTCTTGCCAGTTCTTCCTATGTAGGGAGGGGACATCTGAGCTGTGGAAAAGGATTTAGACATGCAATCCAACTACTTTTAAGTAGGCTGAGGTTTTAGTTGCTTTAACCGTTGGCTTCTTCATCCTTCTAATGGCAAAGTTATAGGCAAACACACGCCAAATTGCAGCTGATGATTTCTTGCCTATTAACAGTCTGTTACTTTGACTCCTTTGACTACTGAGTGGTAATCAGTAAGTAACAGTTTGTTAGCCATTTACAATTCATCAATAGCTTATAGAACTACAAATAAAGCCTACGCATTCCTTTATTAACAGTCGAGACCACTAGGGTAAAGAAAAAATCTTCAAAATTGAAAATAATAAAAAACGATAGCTTTCTTTAGCTTACCTCTGCAGACAAGTTATAGCTGAATAAAACTATATAATCACCACTGGGCTTCTTGGTACGTTAATGTGTGCTGATCCTCATTAATGCCTTGATATGCTTAAACAACAACAGACTAACCCATTGTTCCCAGCAGTGTTAGCGTACGCTACATACGTTTGGAGCAGCAACGGCGAGGTAAGGTTTGTGTCTTCTAAGAATTGTAATGTCGTTCACATTACAGGTGGCTCATGTGTAAATGGAAAATGTTGCCTTGATGACTCCCACCTGGAAACAGACCTATTCACTAGTCATCCCCATCTATCTCAGGCAGAGCTTTACATTAATAAGGTAATGCCTTTAAGTTCTCTGAGATCGGAGGGAGAGAGGCACACTGGGAAAAGAGTTGTTATTATTTCTGAGACCTCCTGTCTCCAGCCAGCTTAAAGGCAGGGGCTCCCAAGGTAGTGCTGTAACAGCAGCACTAATAATGTGCAGTTTCAGTGCATCTCGTGTGAGGCCCTCGGAAGGCATTATACATGTTCATTCATTAAACCTGAACACACCCCAGAGGTAGGTTAACTGCCATGATACCCTTTTATGCCAAAGTAAATGAAAACAAAGGGGGTAGCAAGTTAGTGGGGACTGGATGATGGACCCGTGGTGAAACAGGAGGAGAGATCCAATGTCCTCCAGTGAGCTGCTGATAATCGCTTTCATAGTCGGCGTTAGCATACAGCTGTCTGCGTGTGTGTCTAATTTTATACTATCTTATTCTAGAAAGAACTAAGCATCACTTAGAATGCATAACAATATAACTAGAAAACATGTTGAAAATAAGTGATGGGAGGGATTGCGCAAAGAAAATAAAGAATGAGATGGTGTTTGTGATGAAATGCACTTTGGTTTATGTGAATGCTATCTGGCGAATGACCCCATTAGAATACATTCTTGTATGAAGGGAACCTTGTCTCCCCTTTTCATCATGTCTATGTGCCTTAGGTGAAAAAAAATCTGCACCCAGGAAAAGAATGGACTATAGAAAGCATCAATTAATTGTTTGGAAAAGTGGACTTCAAGCCAAATTGTTGAGTAGGGAGAGAAGACAGAATCCTTCCTCTGGATACCTCCTCTCTAGGTCGAATGTGGGAGGCGACATTCCTGTCCCATCTGGAGAGGTAGCATCAGATACAGTGAAATAGACTAAGAGGAGCCTCGGGCAGTGACAACAGAGACAATGCTTCTTTCCCTGTAGAGAGGTTATGGGTAAATTTACTCAAATGGGGATGACGATCCAATACACGGTGTGGGCAGTTTGTAGGCACACCAGTGTATTGTAATTTCGCTTGGGCTCAGCTCATGGGCAGATAGGGCCAGCCACCGAGTGAGTACTGCCACATGCATAGGTACCACCACAACAGGTGACCAACGTGTCCACTGAGCCAAGACTGCTCTTGTCTACTAGTGTTCCTCTCTGTCTCCAGCATTCCACCCACTCCATGAATGGCCCTTTCAATGCCTCAGGCCTAGCCTCCTCTTCTCTAAGGCCTCAATGAAATGAAATATGCCTAGTGGATTAGCATGTTTTTGATGTAAAGATTTCTGAAGTAATAAACATTTAAATCCCTGCAGTACTACCCTGACATTATTAGGGACTGTGTCTGAGGTGTATGTGTCAGTGTGAGTGTGTGTGAGTGTGTGTGTGTGTGTGTGTGTGAGTGTGTTTGTATATGTGTGTGTGAGTTTGTGTGTTTCTTATTCCCTTCAATACTGGACTAGTATATATAGGCACAGCATTACATACGGTGAGGACATCTAGGGATGGAACCTATGTATAAACCAGGAACTTCAGGTCCCAGAATATCTGGATATCGGTCTAATTTCATAGTTCCTGAGGTCTCAAACTGTTCTCATTTCTTCTTTCCTTTCTTTTTTTCTTCCATCCTTCTTTTCTTCCTTTGTTTTCTTTCTTTTGTATTTCTTTCAGTATTCTGATAAAATTCATTGTTTCTGTCTTGTTTCCCTTTTTTTTACTTTTGATTGATTCTTTGTGAGTTTCATATCCTGCATCCAATCCCATCTTCATATCTGTCCTATGCTCTTGCAACCTCTCCACCAAAGGAAACAAAGGGCAAAGATAAAATAATAGACAGAACAAAATATAAACGACATCTCATTTTAGAAGCTGAGTGTGTCACAGTGAGTCCCACAGGATACCCATTTGTCCACTCATCTTTACTTGCAAATGTTCATTGCAATGAGTCATTGATCTGCTTCAAAGTCTCCGGCTTCTTCAAAACCATCAATATTGGATACTCACGGGGCCTCCTCTCAGTTATCCTTTTGTTCACTGTGTGTCATGGAGATTGTGCAACTTTGGATCTGTAGGACTTTGGCTCTTCCACAAGTTCCAACATTTCACAGATGAGGTCGATGTTGGTGTGCGCCAAGCCTTGGATCTGAGCCTGGGTGGCAGCTGAGTTGCTCAGTGGGCCAGCTCTTCCTCATCACATCATCAAGGCACGCTCTCTATCACTGCTTCAGCTAGCTCACTCAATGCTTCGGTTGGCAAGGGGCCAGCTCTCCAGCTCTTGCTTTCATGTCCACTGGACCAGGTTACCTGTGCCCATCTCCACCGAAGCCAGCTCTACTGTGCTTCCCAGTGGAGGGGTGGGACCTCCTCTCCTGATGGCTGCAGCTGGCACAAGTTGGGGCCAACTCTTCAGAATCCCATGGCCAGTGATGGGCCAGCAGCTATGTATGGACCTTGGACATCTATGGTTGCTCCAGATGGCAGCCCAGACCAGGGATGTCTTCATGTTCTTTAGTGGTAAAATGAACCATGGGCATTGACAGACACCTGCTGATGTATGGCCATGGACCCAGACATGGCTGTCAGCAGCTGCACAGGCTGAAATTTCACCTTGGCGAGACTGGTATCTCATGACAGACTATGCCTGTCCACTCTCGAGTCTTCAGTTCTACCTCTTTTCATGATGCTCGAAGTTTTCTGCTACTCTCTCCGTCCTGTCTGCCTACCATGTACTTGTATATCATAGTGGCTTCTACTGAAGGAAGGCCACCAGGTAGGCAGGGCCACAGGTGTCTTCTGCCTGCACAGTTGTGTGGCTTGGCTGTGGGTGGGCTTCTGAGTTTCCTCCTCTTGCAGCATAGTGGCGTGATAGCATCTGAGTGACTTTCTGCCCTGGCCGCATGGGGTGGCTCCTGTACTCATTTCTTATGTGCATTCACCGAGACTTTATTTCTTTTAGATTCCCACCTTTACTGAGTTAGGTCAGATTAGCAACCAACAATCCTGCTATCCTACCTTTTTTGCCTGCTCCAAAACACTTTAACTTCCATTACCTTACAAAATCTACTCACTTATAACAAAATTTTATAAATAGCAAATTGAAATGCTTTTTAAAACCAAGATACAGTTATAATTTAACAACAAACTAATTTCAAGATGAGCACTAACATATTCCTACTCATTTACTCTTTGCCTCTTCCTTCTGCTGTTGTTGTTGTTGTTTTGAGAAAGAATCTCAGCACATGTGCCAGACTGGACTAGAACTCATTGTGTAAGGTGAACAAAGCTGACAAATAATTCTGATCCACAAGGATTAAATTATAAGCGGTATTTGGTATGAGGCTACTAGGGTCCTCACCTTCACCATCCCCACCTATGACATATTGCAATCACCCCACTGAGTTGAACTCTTATTTTCCTGTCACCTTTTAGAAAGTAGTTGACCTAGAATATGGTGTCTTGAGTTCTAGGACTCTAAGACATACACTAAACTGTTTTCATAATCTAAGACACTCATTTCCTTTATGGCAAAAGGAGAAGAAAACGGGAAACTGGACGTACACAAAGTATCAGGTATTCTATGAAAGCAGAAGAAATCCACATAGCATGGTGAGATACAGTTCTAAGAATTTCTTGTGTAGCAATCAACATTTAAAGTTTTTAGTTCTTGGCTTTATTTTACCCAAGGAGGTAGACATACTTTATAAAAGCTGAAGGGTCTGCTGTGAGCTGTGCACCTTGGGTCCTGGAACTGTGAAAACTTAACCAGGATGCCAAGGGAATGAAAAAAGGACAGACATACATACAGAAAAACTGAGGTCAGGTGCAGAAGCTGTGGTGGAGTGGAACCATTCACTCAACAGCCTGGAATCTCGGTGAGTTTATATGTGCAGAGAATAGGGAAGAAGTTAGTCTGGGCAGGAGTTCTGCTGTCTAGCAATCTCAGATTGTAAACAATCAGGAGGAGAAACCGGGGGTTGCTGGTTTTTATACACATTGATTAATAATTCATAAAGAGAGGGTATAGTGCTTTGGCATCACTCAGCACCTCACTGTGGTGGGGTGTCAATCCCATAGGTCTGAGGCATTGGGTCATTAGTATGGCTGTACCCAGGTCAATAATATATAATCATTCAAGACCTCATCTGCTCTTTGCACATTCTGTCAGGGCTTCTGTGGTTCCCCACAGAGGTCATGGGGAGAAGGATTGCATTTTACCATGTGAAGGCCAAAAGCAATGACCACCAACATAAAGAGACTTACAGTGATATTTGTATTCCTTTTCCAAGGCTGCAAATACTAAATGCTCTCTGGCATTATACCTCATGCTGTTAAAATATAGTACTCTGTTTACAAATCATTTTTACTCATTTTAAAAATACGTCCATAGAGAATGCCTAGATTCTCAGCTGTCCTCTGCTAAAAAGATTAGTGAGGGACATTTGGATTTAGCTTCATCCAAAATTTCAGGAAAGGGGTAGAACATAGCTTGAATCTTTTGCAGGATGTAATCCCAGTGGCTTCTATTGTAAATGCTGATAGGACCCTGGTCCTACCTGGAGCTTCATGAACATAGTTTTACTGTTCACATTTATACAGGCATCCGTCTCTTCTGGCCTCCCATGAAAAAGACCCAGTGAGCTCTGTTTGTAGTGTTCTAGGGACGCATTAGCTCTGTCTCCAAATTCTTCTACCTTCCTCATGCAAACAAGTCCCAAAGGCCCCAGAACCATACACAGTCAGATTTATCATAGCTGCTCACACTCAGAATCCCAACGCATATTAGTTATCTTTGACAGTTCACCTGATAACAACTCAAGGTAGAATATTCATATTCGTTCACAGTTTCAGAGGGATTTCAAGTCTGGTCCTGTGGGAGAGTAGTGGTTGAGGTAATTACTATGAAAGCATGCAGCAATTTTATTGCATTGTAGGTAAGAGAGCAGAAAGAGCAGCCTGGATTAAGGAACTGGGCTGTTAGCTTACTGAGGCCTATACCCAGTGACAGACAAGAGCATCCTCCCTCCCAAGTGCTCCCAGTCTTACTATAGAGTCACAAACTGAGGACAGCACATTCAATGCATGGGCATGGGGGACATTTCAAATTGAAACCAAAAGAATGATTGTTAATTCTTCCTTCAGATTTACTTATTAAAAATGTTGTGTGAAGCTTCAGTTTATGTATGTATGGTATTTTGGGGTCACGAATTTCATGTTTAAATGTAGGTACCTGTCCAAATTAACTCAGAAGGAGCTGGGCTGGGTCATAGGTAACTTTAGTCCTAGCACTTGAGAGGCAGAGGTAGGTGGAACTTGTGTGAGCTCAGATCCAGCCTGATCTATATAGTGAATTTTCAGCCAGACAGAGCTACATTGTAAGACCTTGTCTCAAAACAAACAAATTGACAGAGAAATAGACAAACAAACATAACTCAACAAAATTCAAAATCTGAAGTTCTTCTGGTAATAAGCTTCGTGGCTAAAAGATACTTGATCTGTAGTACCACTTTTATTATTACCACCAGCACCACCACCACTACCACCACCACCACTACCACTACACTACCACCACCACCACCACCAGCACTATCACCACCAGCACCATCACCACCACCATCACCACTACTATCATCATCATCACCACCACTATCACTACCATCACCACCTCCACCACCACCACCACCATCACCACCATCAACACAACCATTACCACCACCACAACCACCACCACCACCACCACCATTACTACCAGCATCACAACCACCACCAACACCACCACTATCTCCACCATCACCACCACCACCACTACCACCAACATCACTACTACCACTATTACTACCAACATCACAACTACCACCAACACCAACACTACCACCATCATCACCACCACCATCACTGCCATCATCACCACACCATTGCATTTATGGTATAGATCTTTATAAGAACATATTTTTAAGAAAGAAAGAAATACAGAACAAGAAAAGCAAAGCAGCAGAGCTCTAGAGAAAAAATTTAAAACAAACCTAGAGAAAAATGCAGAGAATAAAGTAAAAGTGCATATAAAAGATTTAAGATGCTAATAGAATAAAATGTTGGGTTTGAAAATAAGATTAAACAAATGAGTTTTAAAATAAAAGATAAAAGTGTGGATCATTAAAGTTGTGAAACTATAGGTGATTAAAGAATAAGATAAAATGCTTAAGCTCAGAAGATAAAAAAGTTTAAGTGTAAAAATAGATAAAAACTAAGGATTAGTAGGCATTAATCACTAAGTAGGAAAAATTAAGGCATTGAAACTAAAAATAAAGAGGATTAGATAGAAATATATTAAGTAGAAATTAGTGAGTTACTGAAGAAAATAGAGAAACATGTCTCTGAGCATTTAAGAAGTGAGTATTGTTAAAAATGCTTATCTATTGAGGTAACATCATTCATGAAGAAGAGCGGAGGGAAGAGATGCCTAAGGGGATGAGTCCCACCCTGGCCCGAAGCACAAAATCTACAGTTATCCTGCTATGCCGTGTCTGACTTACCAAAAGGCAGGCCTTCAAACAATGGTGACTTTAGATACTATAGATTTCTCTGATCCCAGTGATATACAAGACATGTTATTTTAGAGTCTTGGTTATCCATTATTAAGGTCAAGACAGGGTTTCATTTAACTGAGGCTAGATCGAACTCCTGGCCATCCTAATACCACCACCTTCCCAGTGCTGGAATTATAGATATGTATAACCATACCCATCGATTTCTCTTTATTTAAGACAGTGCTTCTCAACCTTCCTAATGCTGTGACCCTTCAATGCCTTAATACAGTTCCTCGTGTTGTGGCGACCATCAACCATAAAATTACTTTTATTGCTGTTTCCCAACTGTAATTTTGCTACCGTTATGAATCATCATATAAATGCCTGATATTCAGCATGGTCTCAGATGACTGTCTCGAAAAGGGGTCATGACCCACAGGTTGAGAACTGCTGATTTAAAGTCTGGTACTTCATTCATTAACAGAACTTATAAACATCTTACCTTATATGTTGGTAGACACCAGGCAATCTGAATAGTGAACAACTCTGTAGAGAACAAATTATTTTTTCATGTTATTTCCTTTCAGTTATTTTAAATACCCACTTTTTTAGGATTTATTTTTATCAATGGGCATGCACATGTGCCTGTGTTGAATGTCACATGTGTGTAGGCACCTGAAGAAGCTACAGGAGGGCTTCAAATCTACTAGAGCTGTAGTTACAAGTATCTATGAACTGTCTGACATGGGCTAGAAACCTAATTCAGGGTCTTTGGCAAATCAGCAAGCATTCTTAGCTTCAGTGCCATCTCTCCAGTCCCCCAAAATACATTGGAATAGGTGTGTACATACATGAGGAGAATGTCTCAGTGATTAAGTAATTCTTCTTACTCTATCTTAAACATTGTTAAAACAGCATAGAGCACTAATATATGAAAAGGATATTTGACATTTGACATTTCTACCATTGTATTATCTATAAGGTTGTTCCCCACAATGACACGTTTTTAAGAACTGTCGCAGTGTGCATGGACTCTGACCTTCCTCGATATCAGATCCAGTGCAGCACAGGAATAACTGGCTGACTCACAGCTTCCCCATGTTTGATCTGTTCTCCTTTCCTTTTGGAGACCTTCATTCTGTTTTCCTCTTCTTCAGCTGAGCCTCATTTCCCCAAGCATGGGGTCCAGATGGGAATTTCTCTACCTGGTCAGCAATGATAGTTGATGTAGCATCTGTGACCTTGGGGAGATCAGACACAGATCAAGTCATCCCCTGCAAATCAGTCCAGGAAATAAGGAAGTGACCTGCATCAGCCAATTAGAGACTCCCCTGAGATTTTTCCTATAGTCAGATGAAAGGAAAAGTATTTGAAAGTCTACAAGCCACTGCAGACTTTGAGTAGAGAACGTTCAAAAGAATGAAGCCATAAATCAAAGGGCAAACCTAACACTGAGAGGTCCTGCCCACCTGTGAGGCCATCAGGTTTTTCCGATGTCAGCGTGGGCAGAAACTGGCCCACCTGCTGTTTATATACAGTAATATCAAATAGAAGGTGCTTGAACCCTAGCCTAACATAATTTGTCTTCAAATGTTCTTCGTTATCCTTTTAGTGTGCTAAGAAGTAAAAGTATCCTGAGTTGGTATAGATTAAGCTGGCACACAGATCTTACAACCTGTACACTCCTTCAGATTCCCGGGACTTTTGCATGAATGAGATTCTTAAACTAGAATTCACACCTAAATATGCAGGAACCCCATTATCACCAACAGCCACTAGAACATTGTAAAGACTTACTCAACACAGGTTTTACTCTCAAATGAAAGTTTTCCCTTTTTATGATTCTGAAAACTAGTCTCAGTCTACCTGCATACAGCACTTAGTTCACAGTGGTGCTAATGTAACAGTTCCCTTCAACCCAGGAAGTCCAATATGCAGTCTCCCAATGACTCAGTTAAAACCCAATGACTCACAAGGGTTTTCTGTTGCACCAGTATTGGGTTACTTTGATCTACTAGAAATTGGTTTCAAAGATATAAATTTCTGATAATATGGGTATAGTTTAGATACAATGTAGTTATTTTCATTTGGGTATTTTATTATTTACATTTCAAATGTTATGCCCTTTCCCAGTTTCCCATACATAAACCCCCTATCACATATTCTCTCCCCTTCTTCTATGAGGGTGTTTCTCCCCCACCCTCCCAACCTTCCTGCCCTGACATTCCCCAACACTGGGGGATCCAGCCTTGGCAGGACCAAGGGATTCTCCTTCCATTGGTGCCAGCAAGACCATTCTCGGCTAAGAATGCAACAAGAGCCATGGGGCTGTCCATGTGTACTCTTTGGGTGGTGGTCTAGTCCCTGGGAGCTCTGGTTGGTTGGTATTATTGTTCTTATAGGGTTGCAGATATCCTCAGCTCCTTCAATCTTTTCTCTAACTCTTCCAATGGGGACCCCACTCTCAGTTCAATGGTTGGCTGTGAGCATTCACCTCTGTATTTGTCATGCTCTGGCAGAGCCTCTCAGGAGATGGCTATATCAGACTCCTGTCAGCATGCACTTCTTGGCATCAGGAATATTGTCTGGGTTTGGTGGCTGTATGTATATGGACTGGATCCCCAGGTGGGGCAGGCTCTGAATGGCCTTTCCTTCAGTCTCTGCTCCAAACTTCATCTCTGTATCTGCTGTTGTGAATACTTTTGTTCCCCATTTTAAGAAGGACAGAAGCAGCCACACTTTGGTCCTTTTTCTTGAGCTTCATGTGGTCTGTGGATTGTATCTTGGGTATTCCAAGCTTTTGGGTTAATACTTACTTATCAGTGAGTGCATACCATGTGTGTTTTTTTGTGATTGGGTTACCTTACTCAGCATGATACCTTCTTTTATTCTTTTGGTTTCTTTTCTTAATTGGATATTTTTTTTATTTATATTTCAAATGTTATTCCCTTTTCCTCTTTCCCATCCATAAGCCCTCATCCCATCCTCCCTCCCCCTTCTTCTATGAGGGTGTTCCCCCACCCATCCACCTGCCTTTTCCCACCTCCCCACATTGACATTTCCCTACATTGGGGTTGGGGGTGGGGTCCAGTCTTGGCAGGACCAAGAGATTCTCTTCCCATTGGTGCCCAATAAGGCCATCCTCTGCTATATATGCAGCTGGAGCCATGGGTCTGTCCATGTGTACTCTTTGGGTGGTGGTTTAATCCCTGGCAGCTCTGGTTGGTTTGGTACTGTTGTTCTTATGGGGTTGCAAGCCTCTTCTTCTCCTTCAATCCTCTGTCTAACACCTCCAATTCTCAGCTCAGTGGATTGCTTCTAGCATTTGCCTCTATATTTGACACGTTCTGGCTGAGCCTATTGGGAGACAGCTATACCAGGCTCCTGTCAGCATGCACTACATGGCTTCATCAATATGATCTAGGTTTGGTGAATATATATATATATATATATATATTCTGAATGGCCATTCCTTCAGCCTCTGCTCCGAATTTTGTCTCCATATGTCCTCCTGTGAGTATTTTTGTTCCCTCTTCTAAGAAGGACTGAAGCATTCACACTTTGGTCATCCTTCTTCATGAGCTTCATGTGGTCTGTGGATTGTATCTTTGGTAATTTGAGCTTTTGGGCTAATAGCCACTTATCAATGAGTACATATGATTTGTGTTTTTTTTTTTGTGATTGGGTTACCTCACTCAGGACAATATTTTCTAGTTCCATCCATTTGCCTATGAATTTCATGAAGTCATTGTTTTTAATAGCTGAGTAGTATTCCATTGTGTAGATGTACCACATTTTCTGTATCCATTCCTCTGTTGAAGGGCATCTGGGTTCTTTCCAGCTTCTGGCTATTATAAATAGGGCTGCTATGAACATAGTGGAGCATATGTCCTGGTTATATGTTGGAGCATCTCTTGGGTACATGCCCAGGAGTGGTGTAGCTGGGTGCTCATGTAGTACTATGTCTAATTTTCTGAGGAACCTCAAGACTGATTTCCAGAGTGGTTATACCAAATCCCACCAAAAATGGAAGAGTATCTGTTGTCACCTGATTTTTTTATTTGAATCATTCTGACTGGTGTGAGGTGGAATCTCAGGGTTGTTTTGATTTGCATTTCCCTGATGACTAAGGATGTTGAACATTTCTTTAGGTACTTCTTAGCCATTTGATATTCCTCAGCTGAGGATTCTTTGTTTAGCTCTGTACCCAGTGTTCAATAGGGTTATTTGTTTCTCTAGAGTCTACCTTCTTGAGTTCTTTGTATATATTGGATATTAGCCCTCTATCAGATGTAGGATTGGTAAAGATATTTTCCCAATCTGTTGTTTGCCATTTTGTCCTATTGACAGTGTCCTTTGCCTTACAGAAGCTTTGCAGTTTTATGGACGTCCCATTTGTTGATTTTTGATCTTAGAGCATAAGCCATTGGTGTTTTGTTCAAACAAAATTTTCCCAAGTGCCCATGTGTTCAGAGCTCTCCCCCACTTTTTCTTCTATTAGTTTGAATGTGTCTGGTTTTATGTGGAGGTCCTTGATCAACCAGGACTTGAGCTTTCTACAGGACAATAAGAATGGATCAATTTGCATTCTACATGCTGACCTCCAGTTGAACCAGCACCAGTTGTTAAAAATGCTATCTTTTTCCACTGGATAATTTTAGCTCCTTTATCAAAGATTATGTGAGCATAGGTGTGTGGGTTCATTTCTGGGTCTTCAATTCTTTTCCATTGATTTACCTGCCTGTCTTTGTACCAATGCCATACAATTTTTATCACTATTGCTCTGTAATACTGCTTGAGGTCAGGGATGGTGGTTCGCTCAGGAGTTCTTTTATTGTTGAGGATAATTTTTGCTGTCCTGGGTTTTTGTGATTCCAAATGAATTTACAAATTGCTCTTTCTAACCATATGAAGAATTGAGTTGGAATTTTGATGGGGGATTGCATTGAATCCTGAGATTGCTTTTCACAAGGTGGCCATTTTTGCAATATTCATCCTGACAATCCATGAGTATGGGATGTCTTTCCTTCTTCTGTGATCTTCTTCAATTTCTTTCTTCAGAGACTTGAAATTCTTGTCATACAGATCTTTTACTTGCTTGGTAGAGTCACACTGTGGTATTTGATATTATTTAGGACTATTGTGAAGGCATCATTTCCCTAATTTCTTTCTCATCCTGTTTATCCTTTGAGTAGATGAAGGCCACTAATTTGTTTGAGTCAATTTTATAAACATCTACTTTGCTGAAGTTGTTTCTCAGGCTTAGTAGTTCTCTGGTGGAACTTTTGGGGGTTACATAGGTATACTATCATATCATCTGCAAATACTAATATTTTGACTTCTTCCTTTCCAATTTATAACCCTTGACATCCTTTTGTTGTCTAATTGTTCTGGCTAGGATTTTGAATACTATATTAAATAGGTAGGGAGAGAGTGGGCAACCTTGTCTAGTCCCTGATTTTAGTGGGATTGCTTCAAGTTTCTCTCCATTTAATTTGATGTTGGCTACTACTTCGCTGTTTATTGCTTTTACTGTGTTTAGGTATGAGCCTTAATTTCCCAATTTTCCCAGGACTTTTACCATGAAGGGGTACTGAATTTTACCAAATACTTTCTCAGCATCTAATGAAATGATCATGTGGTTGTTTTCTTTCAGTTTGTTTATATAGTGGATTACATGATGGATTTCCATATATTGAGACATTCCTACATCCCTGGGATGAAGCCTACTTAATCATGATGGATGACCATTTTGATGTGTTCTTGGATTCAGTTTGCGTGAATTTTATTGAGTATTTTTGTATCAATATTCATAAGGGAAATTGGTCCAAAGTTCTCTTTCTTTGTTGGGTCTTTGCGTGGTTTAGGTATAAGTGTAATTGTGGCTTCATAGAACATATTGGATAGTGTTGCTTCTGTTTCTATTTTGTGGAATCGTTTGAACAATATTGGCATTAGGTCTTCTATGAAGGTCTGATATAATTCTGAATTAAACCCATCTGGTCCTGGGTTTTTGGTTGGGAGACTTTTAATAACCGCTTCTATTTCTTTAGGAGTTATGGGACTGATTGTTTAGTGCCATCTACTCCTCTTGGGTGTATTTGCTTCTTTTTGTTCTAGATCTTTTTGGTGTTCTGTCAAACCACTAATGTATGCTCACTCCAGTTTCTTTTAGGAGGCACTCAGAGCTATTAGTTTTCCTTTTAGCACTGCTTTCATTGTGTCCCATAAGTTTGGGTATGTCTTTAATTTTTCTTTATTTAATCCTTGACCAAATTATCATTGAGTAGAACATTGTTCAGATTCTGTGTGTATTTGGGCTTTCTGTTGTTCTTGTTGTTATTGAAGGCCAGCCTTAGTCTGTCATGATCTGACAGAATGCATGGGATTATTTTAATCTTCTTGTATCTGTCGAGGCCTGTTTTGTTTCCGATTATATGGTCCCATGAGGTGTTGAAAAGAAGATATATTCTTTAGTTTTAGCATGAAATGTTCTGTAGCTATTATTTTAAATCTATTTGGTTCATAACTGCTGTTACTTTGAATGTATTTCTGTTTAGTTTCTGTTTAGTTATGATCTGTTGATTGCTGAGAGTAGGCTGTTGAAGTCTCACACTATTATTGTGTGAGGTACAATGTGTGTTTTGAGCTTTAGTAAAGTTTCTTTTATGAATCTAGGTGCCCTTGTATCTGAAGCATAGATATTTAGGAGTGAGAGTTCATCTTGGTAGATTTTTCCTTTGATGAATATCAAGTGTCCTTTCTTATCTTTTTTGAAGACTTTTGGTTGAATATCAATTTTATTCGATATTAGAATGACAACTACAGTTTGTGTCTTCACGCCATTTGCTTGGAAAGTTGTTTTCTAGCCTTTTACTCTGAGGTAGTGGCTGTCTTTGTCTTGGAGGTGTGTTTCCTGTATGCAGCAAAATACTGGGTCCTCTTTACATATCCAGTCTGTCAGTCTATGTCTTTTTATTGGTGAGTTGAGTCCACTAATGTTAAGAGATATTAAGGAATAGTGATTGTTGCTTCCTGTTATTTTTGTTGTTAGAGGTGGAATTATGTTTGTGTGACTCTCTTCTTTTGGGTTTGTTGCAAGAAAATTACTTTCTTGCTGTTTCTATGGTATAATTTCCCCTTTGTGTTGGAGTTTTCCATCTATTATCCTTTTTAGGTTTGGATTTGTGGAAAGATATTGTGTAAATTTAGTTTTGTCATGGAATATCTTGGTTTTTCCATCTATTCTCACTGTGTCCTGGATTTCCTGAATGTTTTGTGTTAGGAACTTTTTTGCCTTTTACATTTTTTTATGGTTGTATCATTATTTTATATGGCATCTTCTGTCCCATTCTGAGATTCTCTCTTCTATCTCTTGTATTCTGTTGGTGATGCTTGCATCTATGACTCCTGATCTCTTTCCTAGGTTTTCTATTTCCAGTGTTGTCTCCCTTTGTGGTTTCTTTATTATTTCTACAGATTTAGATCCTGGATCACCTGTTTGGTTGTGTTTTCCTGTAATTCTTTAAGGGATTTTTGTGTTTCCTCTTTAAGGACTTTTACTTGCTTACCTGTGTTGTCCTGTATTTCTCTAAGGGCATTATTTATGACCTTCTTAAAGTCCTCTATCATCATCATGAGATGTGATTTTTAAATTCAAATCTTGATTTTTCCAGTGTGTTTGGACATAGAGTATTTGCTTTGGTGGAAGAACTGAACTCTGATCATGTCAAGTAGTCTTGTTTTCTGTTGCTTAGGTCTGCTTGTCTCTGTTAGCTGCTCTTACTGTCTCTGACAGTGGCTTGACCCTCCTTTAAGCCTGTGTGTCAGCAGTCCTGGAGACCAACTTTCTCCCAGAGGGATCTGGGTACAGAGAACTGTGGGACTGGATCAGCTCTGGGGCTCAGGCAGAAACCAGAAGTACCCTGTCCCAGAGTGTTCTTGGGTTCCTGTGTCCAGGAGGGTCCCTCAGAGCAGAAGTGGTTGTCTTACCTCTCAGGTGTGCCAGCACTCCTGGAGACTTGCTTTTAGCTTTGGGTGCAGGCAGAAACAGGAAGGATTCTGTCCCAGTCTGCTCCTAAGTTCCTGTGTCCAGAGGACTCCAGACAAACCTGGAGCTCTTGGACCAGAAATGTGAGCAGAAGTGGTGATACAATGTATTTTTAAATCATATGTCGTACAATGCTGGACCACATGTTTAACAAAATGACATTCAGTTGAGGAAGACAGAATGAATGTCCCAAGAAGAACAGATACAAACATGTGGGAGTTCAGACTCAGCCAGTTATTCCTATGCTGCACTGGATTTGATATCAAGAAAGGTCAGAGTCCATGCGCACTACAACAATTCTTAAGAATGTGTGATTGTGGGAAACAACCTTATAGAGAATATAATGGTAGTCAGGGCAAATACCATTACTGAATGTCATATTGTTACCTCATTAAAATGGGCAAAATGGCTCAGAAAAAAAATCTTTTCTTAGTGATTAACATGATAGTAAACATAAAAACCTGAGCTCCAACTATGCAAGGCATTTTTCTACATATTATCTTAGAGATCTCATTGTGCTTCTCAGTGACTTGATGGAGCAGTTCCATACAACAGAAGAAAGAAATGAGGTTCCCAAAAGTTAAGTAATTTGTCAGTCACTTAGTTCATCAAAGTTCAAGTTGATACCTTTCTGCTTGCAATGACTAATTCTTTTCCATTCTACCATGTAGGCATATGTTTATGTACATTTGTATAAGGATCTTAAGAGTTGAAAAACAAGATAGATAAATTTCATAATATTATTAATGTGCTAACATTGGTTTATAAGTTGTGAGCTATGGATGGAATCAGCTTTGCTCTTTTTTTGTCTTATGTGTCTTTTTATATATGTGAAAAAAAAGCTAACATCAAGCAAAAGGTATCATCTAATGACTCTACCATCTTCCAGTGACTGACAGCAGCTGTCAGTGACCCTGTATCTATTATCATAAGTATGAAGTTGGTGACCTTTAGGTGTCAACTTGATGCGACCATGGGGTTCTGAGATATTTGGCTAAATATTATTTTTGAGTGCATCTCTGAAGGTGACTCTGAATGGGCTTAGATTTTAGTAGTTTGTGAACTCGGTAAAGCACATTGTCCTCTCGTTTATGGGTGGGCATAGTGTAATTTGCTGAGGGATTAGATAGAGCAGTGAAGAGGAGGGAGTCTTTTTTTTTTTTATTAACTTGAGTATTTCTTATATACATTTCAAGTGTTATTCCCTTTCCCGGTTTCCGGGCAAACATCCCCCTCCCCTTCCTTATGGGTGTCCCCCTCCCAACCCTCCCCCAATTGCCGCCCTCCCCCCATAGTCTAGTTCACTGGGGGTTCAGTCTTAGCAGGACCCAGGGCTTCCCCTTCCACTGGTGCTCTTACTAGGATATTCATTGCTACCTATGGGGTCAGAGTCCAGGGTCAGTCCATGTATAGTCTTTAGGTAGTGGCTTAGTCCCTGGAAGCTCTGGTTGCTTGACATTGTTGTAGTTTTGGGGTCTCGAGCCCCTTCAAGCTCTTCCAGTTCTTTCTCTGATTCCTTCAACGGGGGACCTATTCTCAGTTCAGTGGTTTGCTGCTGGCATTCGCCTCTGTATTTGCTGTATTCTGGCTGTGTCTCTCAGGAGCGATCTACATCCGGCTCCTGTCGGTCTGCACTTCTTTGCTTCATCCATCTTGTCTAATTGGGTGGCTGTATATGTATGGGCCACCTGTGGGGCAGGCTCTGAATGGGTGTTCCTTCAGTCTCTGTTTTAATCTTTGCCTCTCCCTTCCCAGCCAAGGGTATTCTTTTTCCTCATTTAAAGAAGGAGTGAAGCATTCACATTTTGATCATCCGTCTTGAGTTTCGTTTGTTCTAGGGATCTAGGGTAATTCAAGCATTTGGGCTAATAGCCACTTATCAATGAGTGCATACCATGTATGTCTTTCTGTGATTGGGTTAGCTCACTCAGGATGATGTTTTCTAGTTCCAACCATTTGCCTACGAATTTCATAAACTCGTTGTTTTTGATAGCTGAGTAATATTCCATTGTGTAGATGTACCACATTTTCTGTATCCATTCCTCTGTTGAAGGGCATCTGGGTTCTTTCCATTTTCTGGCTATTATAAATAAGGCTGCGATGAACATAGAGGAGGGAGTCTTTAAACATTCTGCCTGACTCTTTGAGCTGGGCATTGGTGCTTGGCCCAAGGGTCAAGTAACTTACAACTTTGGTTCTCAACCCTTGCTTTCCTAGATCTCCAGATTGTATGTACCTTCTTAGTGTCCACTTGCTTCTAACCATATATATATATATATATATATATATATATATATATATATATATATATTCTGCATGCCATCAGGAGAGCAGCCACCATACCCAAAGTAAATACAAAGGAACATGGCTGCATCTGCATGCAAAACTTTATTTATAGTCATGAAATCTGAATTTCACTTTTTTGTCATATATTGCAAGCCATATCTTTTATTTTGTTACATAGATAACAATATAATAAATAAAGTATATATATATACACATTAATAATATATATTTATATATAATACACACACACACACACACACACACACATATATATATATATATATGTATATATATATATATATATATATATGGCTGGAAAGATGGCTCAGTAGTTAAGGGCACTGACTGATCTTCCATCAGACCCATGTTCAAATCCCAGTACCCACATGGCAACACACAACTGTCCATAACTCCAAGATCTAATACTTATACATAGACATATATGCGGGTGAAACATCAATGCACATGAAATAAAGGTAAATAAATTAAAAAAAATTAGAAAAGGAAGAAAGAAAGAAACTACTTTAAAAAGCAAATTTAGTTCTAGAGGGGTACAAAAGCTGGCAAGTGGTGGGATGATGTCACAGGTGAGGCAGGTACAAGATAGAAGGAGGCCTGTCATTGGACCAGAAGGAAGGATGGGCGGGAGAAAAGTTTGAAGGAAGAGGAGGAGACTGGAACAGAAAGGAGAAAGAGACAGGAGGGAAACAGAGAGAAGCTGTGGCAGGACAATATGGCAGGTGATGTTAAGATTCCACACTGTACCTTCACAGGTTGTTACGAGTGTTTTTAAGGGATGGATGTGTATTGGGCTTTGTATGTTTAGGTGGGCAATTATATCTTATCAATTGGGTCAAATGTTATTGTGTTGTATATTCTTTTATGTAGCGATTTAAGTGTAAGAAATTGTGCAGCGGCTGGTCTGGGCTGCCACAGAGTTGGGATGTGTGTTTCTGGCATGGAAATCTGCCTTGGGAGCTAGGTTGGTAGAGAGATTGCTGGCAGCTCAGAGAGAGGCCTTTGGCAGTGTGATATGGGATGGAGCAGAGCAGGTGAGAGGCTTTGCTGACTGAGACTTAAGATATCCAGCAGACATCTTGGGGCACCACGGTGCTGGACCTAGTGGGGATAAAAGACAACCATCCTTTTGTTATTTTTTATACTTTTACAACAACAGTGAACAGGATTTGATTCTGCAGGACTTCATGCCGCCTTCTGACATTGTTTACAAAGTGCACCCAGAGTAACAGAGAACATAGCAGTGTATCTGGGCAAGATTGACATGTGGTATGTCCATAGCACAGGACGGGCAGTATAGTAGACTTCCATGAATTTTCCCATTGCTGGCACACCCCCCATGCTTTGCCAGTTATAACAAGTGACTGTTGAGCTCAGAGTCTGTCTCTTTTGGGTAACAGTGACAGCCTAATGATAGATTGAGAAGCCTAGGAGAGAAAGTCAGGGAAGGTTGAGTACAAGTCAGCTCTTGGAATGTGGGTGCTCAGGAGAATCTGCATTCATGCTGTTTGTATATACTTTGTGTTCACAAAGTGTGAATACACCATTTTTGTTTTTGAATTTTCACATCAATCTATGTGGCACTCACTCCCAACGGATTAGCTCTTGATCAGAGAAACACACACCTAAGTGGTTTAGTTATGTAAGTGGCAGGGGTGGGCTGCATTTGTTTTCCCTTAGGCAGGGAGCTAATGCAGAGTGAACATTGCTAATGGTAAAAACTAAACAGACATATTTCAAAGCACTCAGGGTGAGAACTGGGAAAATGAAGTAGGATCCAGGCCTCTCAGGGCTTTTAATAATCTTCACCACTTAGGGAACTCGCTGGAGACTTTTCTTACTGATGCCTGGGCGCTGGCCACAGCCTTTCCTTATCACTCTCCTTGCGGAATTGAACCCAGCAGGCCCCACTACCTCTTGGAGAATGTTACAATAAAGTTATTTGCAGGTTATTCATTATATGGGACTATGTGAACCAATGTTGCTGGTTCACTAAATTTAAACCTTTTGACAGTTATCTCTGATTTCACTTCCTTGTTCTCTTTAGCTTCCCTTCCTCATTTAAGCCAGGTAACTCGATATGCTGAAAACAACTTGGACCTTGGACTCAGGGATTTGAATCCCAGATGTGCTATTTATTAGTTTATAACTTGGAAAATTACTTAACACTTCTGCAGGCCTTAATGTTTGCAGTCTAAAAAGGAACTAATAGTATGAATATGGTAGAAAAATTGCCATGAGTTAATGTATGAAGCACCTTCATGGCATGTCTAGTTTGTGGTGCTATTTGTTTCCTATAACTGTAAGTTCTAAATGACAGTCATGTATAAAGGATTCCAGAAGTGTTCTCGTTAATGATGTATAATCCCTTTCCTACTGTGACAGTGAGGTCTTCTCTATGTGGACTCTCCAGTTATATCTCTTCTCCACCTGAAGATATCACTTTATCTTCTTTCCCAACACACAAAAAAATGTACAAATAACATAGGACTGGTCACCTTAGTTATTATCTGCTGAGTTTCATTATTGCCTTCATCTCTTCATGATTCCATAAAGGCATGCAGTAACAAATTACCCAGATCACTTATCTGCTATATAACTAAAAAGGAAAAATTATCAGTTATCTACTAGTTCTCTTCTATATCCAGTCCTTTCCTGTCTACTTTACTAGTCTCCCTCCCTTAGGTTAGGTTTTTGGTGAATTGTCAGCAGGCACACATTTTCACTTCTAAAAACTAAGTGTCTATTTCTTTCTTGCCTTTTATCTCCCTAGTTCTCTACAGAACTGACCGCTGTGGACAGCTTCCTTATATAGCCTTTCCTTTATCTTTCACCATATTTTTGTCGTACGTCTGTCTTCCTGCTACTCTCCTGGTCCTTTCATCTGCATGTCCCATGCAGGCTCATTCTTCACTCTCAAGCTATAGAATATTCCAGAACCTCATTCCTTTCTAGGCCACTTTCTTTCTGTCTAAAAAGAGAATTGAGGGAGAGAATGATTCAATTTTCACTTTAATATGTCTATTACTCTCTTCTCTATCCTCAATAATTCAAGTTGAAAATATCAACCAGGCCCGTGCCCTTCTTGTTCCCTGTTCTGGCCCTTTGTCACTGTGTTTGTATTGCATAAACTTTGGACTGGGCAAGTATTCCTCCCAGAGGTTGAATTGCATACTTAGAAAAGCTGCCACCAGCATTTCTTCTCCCATAAATTTCAAAGACCATACTGTACTTATTGCTATGAGAAACCAGTGTTTAATCTTTTCTTAAATGAAGATACAGTGAACGGTACTTGGTTAGATTTTTTTTTTTAAAGATGTTCATTTCTAGAAAGACATTTGAAGATTTTGTATCACTAAGAAAAGTAAACATCGATGAAGTGGTTCCTTTTTTCCTTGAGGTGGTCTAGTCCAGGTAGGGACAGAAATGAAAAAGAAATGTAGGACCTGATCAGCCATACATCCAGGAGGTCCCACTCATGAAAACATGGAGATGGAGATCGATGCAATAAGCAAAAAGTTTAATGATCTAGTACACTGGGGTGGCCCTGTAATTGGGACAGAGGCGACCCCAAAAGAACAAAGGCCCACACCCTTTATACTTTTTCAGGGTATAGGCTTTAAGTTACAGAATAAGTGGGTTATTTCTCATTGGTGGGGCCCATTACCTTTTGAATTCATTGGTGGACACCTATTGTCCTTTGAATTCATTGGAGGCCCTTGGTGGGAAATATCTTTGGCACCCAGAGAGGGTGGTGACAGAGGGGGTGGTGAAGGATCCCTGTTAAGGGCAGTTAGCTCATTTCCTGGATCAGGGTGTTTTCCTAAATTCCACCTGATGTTTGCCTAAGGCAGCCTTGTCCTCAAGTTTGAATCTTACAGAAACAGCCAGCATAGCCACAGAGACAACCTCCTCTCTCTTTTTTTTTTTTTTTTTTTTTATTAACTTGAGTATTTCTTATATACATTTCAAGTGTTATTCCCTTTCCCGGTTTCCGGGCAAAATCCCCCTCCCCCCTCCCCTTCCTTATGGGTATTCCCCTCCCAACCCTCCCCCCATTGCCGCCCTCCCCCCATAGTCTAGTTCACTGGGGGTTCAGTCTTAGCAGGACCCAGGGCTTCCCCTTCCACTGGTGCTCTTACTAGGATATTCATTGCTACCTATGGGGTCAGAGTCCAGGGTCAGTCCATATATAGTCTTTAGGTAGTGGCTTAGTCCCTGGAAGCTCTGGTTGCTTGACATTGTTGTACTTTTGGGGTCTCGAGCCCCTTCAAGCTCTTCCAGTTCTTTCTCTGATTCCTTCAACGGGGGACCTATTCTCAGTTCAGTGGTTTGCTGCTGGCATTCGCCTCTGTATTTGCTGTATTCTGGCTGTGTCTCTCAGGAGCGATCTACATCCGGCTCCTGTCGGTCTGCACTTCTTTGCTTCATCCATCTTGTCCAATTGGGTGGCTGTATATGTATGGGCCACCTGTGGGGCAGGCTCTGAATGGGTGTTCCTTCAGTCTCTGTTTTAATCTTTGCCTCTCCCTTCCCAGCCAAGGGTATTCTTTTTCCTCATTTAAAGAAGGAGTGAAGCATTCACATTTTGATCATCCGTCTTGAGTTTCGTTTGTTCTAGGGATCTAGGGTAATTCAAGCATTTGGGCTAATAGCCACTTATCAATGAGTGCATACCATGTATGTCTTTCTGTGATTGGGTTAGCTCACTCAGGATGATATTTTCCAGTTCCAACCATTTGCCTATGAATTTCATAGACTCGTTGTTTTTGATAGCTGAGTAATATTCCATTGTGTAGATGTACCACATTTTCTGTATCCATTCCTCTGTTGAAGGGCATCTGGGTTCTTTCCATTTTCTGGCTATTATAAATAAGGCTGCGATGAACATAGTGGAGCACGTGTCTCTTTTATATGTTGAGGCATCTTTTGGGTATATGCCCAAGAGAGGTATAGCTGGATCCTCAGGCAGTTCAATGTCCAATTTTCTGAGGAACCTCCAGACTGATTTCCAGAATGGTTTTACCAGTCTGCAATCCCACCAACAATGGAGGAGTGTTCCTCTTTCTCCACATCCTCGCCAGCATCTGCTGTCACCTGAGTTTTTGATCTTAGCCATTCTCACTGGTGTGAGGTGAAATCTAAGGTTTGTTTTGCTTTGCATTTCCCTTATGACTAAAGATGTTGAACATTTCTTTAGGTGTTTCTCAGCCATTCGGCATTCCTCAGCTGTGAATTCTTTGTTTAGCTCTGAACCCCATTTTTTAATAGGGTTATTTGTTTCCCTGCGGTCTAACTTCTTGAGTTCTTTGTATATTTTGGATATAAGGCCTCTATCTGTTGTAGGATTGGTAAAGATCTTTTCCCAATCTGTTGGTTGCCGATTTGTCCTAACCACCGTGTCCTTTGCCTTACAGAAGCTTTGCAGTTTTATGAGGTCCCATTTGTCGATTCTTGATCTTAGAGCATAAGCCATTGGTGTTTTGTTCAGGAAATTTTTTCCAGTGCCCATGTGTTCCAGATGCTTCCCTAGTTTTTCTTCTATTAGTTTGAGTGTGTCTGGTTTGATGTGGAGGTCCTTGATCCACTTGGACTTAAGCTTTGTACAGGGTGATAAGCATGGATCGATCTGCATTCTTCTACATGTTGCCCTCCAGTTGAACCAGCACCATTTGCTGAAAATGCTATCTTTTTTCCATTGGATGGTTTTGGCTCCTTTGTCAAAAATCAAGTGACCATAGGTGTGTGGGTTCATTTCTGGGTCTTCAATTCTATTCCGTTGGTCTATCTGTCTGTCTCTGTACCAATACCATGCAGTTTTTATCACTATTGCTCTGTAATACTGCTTGAGTTCAGGGATAGTGATTCCCCCTGAAGTCCTTTTATTGTTGAGGATAGCTTTAGCTATCCTGGGTTTTTTGTTATTCCAGATGAATTTGCAAATTGTTCTGTCTAACTCTTTGAAGAATTGGATTGGTATTTTGATGGGGATTGCATTGAATCTGTAGATTGCTTTTGGTAAAATGGCCATTTTTACTATATTAATCCTGCCAATCCATGAGCATGGGAGATCTTTCCATCTTCTGAGGTCTTCTTCAATTTCTTTCCTCAGTGTCTTGAAGTTCTTATTGTACAGATCTTTTACTTGCTTGGTTAAAGTCACACCGAGGTACTTTATATTATTTGGGTCTATTATGAAGGGTGTCGTTTCCCTAATTTCTTTCTCGGCTTGTTTCTCTTTTGTATAGAGGAAGGCAACTGATTTATTTGAGTTAATTTTATACCCAGCCACTTTGCTGAAGTTGTTTATCAGCTTTAGTAGTTCTCTGGTGGAACTTTTGGGATCACTTAAATATACTATCATGTCATCTGCAAATAGTGATATTTTGACTTCTTCTTTTCCGATCTGTATCCCCTTGATCTCCTTTTGTTGTCTGATTGCTCTGGCTAGAACTTCAAGAACTATATTGAATAAGTAGGGAGAGAGTGGGCAGCCTTGTCTAGTCCCTGATTTTAGTGGGATTGCTTCAAGTTTCTCTCCATTTAGTTTAATGTTAGCAACTGGTTTGCTGTATATGGCTTTTACTATGTTTAGGTATGGGCCTTGAATTCCTATTCTTTCCAGGACTTTTATCATGAAGGGGTGTTGAATTTTGTCAAATGCTTTCTCAGCATCTAATGAAATGATCATGTGGTTTTGTTCTTTCAGTTTGTTTATATGATGGATCACGTTGATGGTTTTCCGTATATTAAACCATCCCTGCATGCCTGGGATGAAGCCTACTTGATCATGGTGGATGATTGTTTTGATGTGCTCTTGAATTCGGTTTGCCAGAATTTTATTGAGTATTTTTGCGTCGATATTCATAAGGGAAATTGGTCTGAAGTTCTCTTTCTTTGTTGTGTCTTTGTGTGGTTTAGGTATAAGAGTAATTGTGGCTTCGTAGAAGGAATTCGGTAGTGCTCCATCTGTTTCAATTTTGTGGAATAGTTTGGATAATATTGGTATGAGGTCTTCTATGAAGGTTTGATAGAATTCTGCACTAAACCCGTCTGGACCTGGGCTCTTTTTGGTTGGAAGACCTTTAATGACTGCTTCTATTTCCTTAGGAGTTATGGGGTTGTTTAACTGGTTTATCTGTTCCTGATTTAACTTCGATACCTGGTATCTGTCTAGGAAATTGTCCATTCCTGAAGATTTTCAAATTTTGTTGAATATAGGTTTTTATAGTAAGATCTGATGATTTTTTGAATTTCCTCTGAATCTGTAGTTATGTCTCCCTTTTCATTTCTAATTTTGTTAATTTGGACGCACTCTCTGTGTCCTCTCGTTAGTCTGGCTAAGGGTTTATCTATCTTGTTGATTTTCTCAAAGAACCAACTTTTGGTTCTGTTGATTCTTTCTATGGTCCTTTTTGTTTCTACTTGGTTGATTTCAGCTCTGAGTTTGATTATTTCCTGCCTTCTACTCCTCCTGGGTGTATTTGCTTCTTTTTGTTCTAGAGATTTTAGATGTGCTGTCAAGCTGCTGACATATGCTCTTTCCTGTTTCTTTCTGCAGGCACTCAGCGCTATGAGTTTTCCTCTTAGCACAGCTTTCATTGTGTCCCATAAGTTTGGGTATGTTGTATCTTCATTTTCATTAAATTCTAAAAAGTTTTTAATTTCTTTCTTTATTTCTTCCTTGACCAGGTTATCATTGAGTAGAGCATTGTTCAATTTCCACGTATATGTGGGCATTCTTCCCTTATTGTTACTGAAGACCAGTTTTAGGCCGTGGTGGTCCGATAGCATGCATGGGATTATCTCTATCTTTCTGTACCTGTTGAGGCCCGTTTTTTGACCAATTATATGGTCAATTTTGGAGAAAGTACCATGAGGAGCTGAGAAGAAGGTATATCCTTTTGCTTTAGGATAGAATGTTCTATAAATATCCGTTAAGTCCATTTGGCTCATGACTTCTCTTAGTCTGTCGACATCACTGTTTAATTTCTGTTTCCATGATCTGTCCATTGATGAGAGTGGGGTGTTGAAGTCTCCCACTATTATTGTGTGAGGTGCAATGTGTGTTTTGAGCTTTAGTAAGGTTTCTTTTACGTATGTAGGTGCCCTTGTATTTGGGGCATAGATATTTAGGATTGAGAGTTCATCTTGGTGGATTTTTCCTTTGATGAATATGAAGTGTCCTTCCTTATCTTTTTTGATGACTTTTAGTTGGAAATTGATTTTATTTGATATTAGAATGGCTACTCCAGCTTGCTTCTTCTGACCATTTGCTTGGAAAGTTGTTTTCCATCCTTTCACTCTGAGGTAGTGTCTGTCTTTGTCTCTGAGGTGTGTTTCCTGTAGGCAGCAGAATGCAGGGTCCTCATTGCGTATCCAGTTTGTTAATCTATGTCTTTTTATTGGGGAGTTGAGGCCATTGATATTGAGAGATATTAAGGAATAGTGATTATTGCTTCCCTTTATATTCATATTTGGATGTGAGGTTATGTTTGTGTGCTTTCATTCTCTTTGTTTTGTTGCCAAGACGATTAGTTTCTTGCTTCTTCTAGGGTATAGCTTGCCTCCTTATGTTGGGCTTTACCATTTATTATCCTTTGTAGTGCTGGATTTGTAGAAAGATATTGTGTAAATTTGGTTTTGTCATGGAATATCTTGGTTTCTCCATCAATGTTAATTGAGAGTTTTGCTGGATACAGTAACCTGGGCTGGCATTTGTGTTCTCTTAGGGTCTGTATGACATCAGTCCAGGATCTTCTGGCCTTCATAGTTTCTGGCGAGAAGTCTGGTGTGATTCTGATAGGTCTCCCTTTATATGTTACTTGACCTTTTTCCCTTACTGCTTTTAATATTCTTTCTTTATTTTGTGCGTTTGGTGTTTTGACAATTATGTGACGGGAGGTGTTTCTTTTCTGGTCCAATCTATTTGGAGTTCTGTAGGCTTCTTGTATGTCTATGGGTATCTCTTTTTTTAGGTTAGGGAAGTTTTCTTCTATGATTTTGTTGAAGATATTTACTGGTCCTTTGAGCTGGGAGTCTTCACTCTCTTCTATACCTATTATCCTTAGGTTTGATCTTCTCATTGAGTCCTGGATTTCCTGTATGTTTTGGACCAGTAGCTTTTTCCGCTTTACATTATCTTTGACAGTTGAGTCAATGATTTCTATGGAATCTTCTGCTCCTGAGATTCTCTCTTCCATCTCTTGAATTCTGTTGGTGAGGCTTGTATCTACAGCTCCTTGTCTCTTCTTTTGGTTTTCTATATCCAGGGTTGTTTCCATGTGTTCTTTCTTGATTGCTTCTATTTCCATTTTTAATTCCTTCAACTGTTTGATTGTGTTTTCCTGGAATTATTTCAGGGATTTTTGCGATTCCTCTCTGTAGGCTTTTACTTGTTTATTAATGTTTTCCTGTGCTTCCCTAAGTGTGTTCATGTCTTTCTTGAAGTCCTCCAGCATCATGATCAAATATGATTTTGTAACTAGATCTTGCTTTTCTGGTGTGTTTGGATATTCCATGTTTGTTTTGGTGGGAGAATTGGGCTCCGATGATGGCATGTAGTCTTGGTTTCTGTTGCTTGGGTTCCTGCGCTTGCCTCTCGCCATCAGATTATCTCTAGTGTTACTTTGTTCTGCTATTTCTGACAGTGGCTATACTATCCTATAAGCCTGTGTGACAGGAGTGCTGTAGTCCTGTTTTCCTCTCTTTCAGTCAGTTATGGGGACAGAGTGTTCTGCTTTCTGGCGTGTAGTTTTTCCTCTCTACAGGTCTTCAGCTGTTCCTGTGGGCCTGTGTCTTGAGTTCACCAGGCAGCTTTCTTGCAGCAGAAAATTTGGTCTTACCTGTGGTCCCGAGGCTCAGGTTCGCTCGTGGGGTGCTGCCCACGGGCTCTCTGCAGCGGCAGCAACCAGGAAGACCTGTGCCGCCCCTTCCGGGAACTTCAGTGCACCAGGGTTCCAGATGGTCTTTGGCTTTTTCCTCTGGCGTCCGAGATGTGTGTGCAGGGAGCAGTCACTTCTGGTTTCCCAGGCTTGTCTTCCTCTCTGAAGGTTTAGCTCTCCCTCCCACGGGATTTGGGTGCAGAGAACTGTTTATCCGGTCTGTTTCTTTCAGGTTCCGGCGGTGTCTCAGGCACAGGGGTCCTGCCGCTCCTGGGCCCTTCCCCACGGGAGCCCAGAGGCCTTATACAGTTTCCTCTTGGGCCAGGGATGTGGGCAGGGGTGAGCAGAGTTGGTGGTCTCTTCAGCTCTGCAGCCTCAGGAGTGCCCACCTGACCAGGCGGTTGGGTCTCTCTCTCACCGGGTCTGGGAGCAGAGAGCTGCTGCGGGCCGTGATCCGCGGGTGTGGGACTTCCGGTAAACACAGAACGTGCCCGGTCCTAGAGAAATTCTGCTTTCCTGTGTCCCAAGCTCACCAGGCAGCTTTCTTGCAGCAGAAAATTTGGTCTTACCTGTGGTCCCGAGGCTCAGGTTCGCTCGTGGGGTGCTGCCCACGGGCTCTCTGCAGCGGCAGCAACCAGGAAGACCTGTGCCGCCCCTTCCGGGAGCTTCAGTGCACCCAACCTCCTCTCTTTAACATGTAGCCATTGATGCATCAAGGACCAACAAATCCCATGGACGTAGAGCATCAGAATCTGTTTCTCTTTAACATCTGGGTTGGTTTAATTTTACAGGGAAGCTAACTGGGATTGCCTCCTTACACATAAGCCTCTGTTTGCCTTCAGTTATTTTTCATTGGATTTTTTTTTATTAATGTAATGTTTTTTCAAGTGTTATCACCTTTCCCGGTTTCCCTTTCAAAAAAAAAAAAAAAAAAAAAAACCCTATCACATCTCTCCTCCCCCTTATTGTATGAGGTTGTTCCCCCACCCATCTACCTACCCCTTCCTACCTCCCTGCCCTGACATTCCCCTACACTAGGGGGATCCAGCCTTGGCAGGACCAAGGGATTCTCCTCCCATAGGTGCATAACAAGGCCATCCTCTGCTACATACACAGCTGGAGCCATGGGTCTGTCCATGTGAACACGTTGGAGGGAGGTTTAGTCCCTGGGAGCTCTGGTCGGTAGGTATTGTTGTTTTTAAGGGGTTGCAAACCCCTTCAGCTTCTTCAATCCTTCTCTAACTCCTCCAAAGGGGGCCCAGTTCTCAGTTCAATGGTTGACTGAGAGCATCCACCTCTGTTTTGACATACTCTGGCAGAGTCTCTCAGGAGACAGCTCTATCAGGCTCCTGTCAGCATGTACCTCTTGACATCAGCAAGAGTATCTGGATTTGGTGGTAGTATGTATATAGGCTGGATCCCCAGGTGGGACAGTCTCTGGATGGCCATTCCTTCAGTCTATGCTCCATACTTTGTCTCCGTATTTTCTCCTATGAATATTTTTGTTCCCCCTTCTAAGAAGGACTGAAACATGCACACTGTGGTTATCCTTCTTCTAGACTTTCATGTGGTCTGTTGATTGTATCTTGGATATTCCAAGTTTTTGGGCTAATACCCACATATCAGTGAGCACAGACAATGTGTGGGTTGGTTTTTTGTTTGTTTGTTTTTGCATGTGTGTGTGTGTGTGTGTGTGTGTGTGAGAGAGAGAGAGAGAGAGAGAGAGAGAGAGAGAGAGAGAGAGAGATTGGGTTAGCTCACTCAGGATGATATTTTCTGGGTCCATCCATTTGCCTATGAATTTCATGAAGTCATTGTTTTTGATAGCTGAGTAGTACTGCATTTTGTAGATATACCACATTTTCTGCATCCATCCTCTGTTGAGGGACATTTAGGTTCTTTCCAGCTTCTAGCTATTATAAAATAAGACTGCTATGAAAATAGTGGAGCATATGTCCTTGTTATATGTAGGAGCATCTTTTGGGTATATGCCTAAGAGAGGTACAGCTGGGTCCTCAGGTAGTGTAATGTCCAATTTTCCTAGGACCCCCCAGACTGATTTTCAGAGTGGTTGTACCTGCTTGCAACCCCACCAACAATGGAGGAGTGTTCCTCTTTCTCCACATCCTTGTCAGCATCTGTTGTCACGTGAGAATTTGCTCTTAGCCATTCTGACTGGTGTGAGGTGGAATCTCAGGGTTGCTTTGATTTGCATTTCCCTGATGACTAAGGATGTTGAACAATTCTTTAAGTGCTTTTCAGCCATTCAATATTTCTTAGCTGAGAATTTTTTGTTTAGCAATGTACCCCAATTTTCATATGGTTATTTGATTCTCTGGAGTCTAATTTCATGAGTTTTTTTTTTTTTTTGTTTGTTTGTTTTTTTCAATCTTTTGGTTGCCTTTTTGTCCTAATGACAGTGTCCTTTGCCTTACAGAAGTTTTGCAATTTTACGAAGTCCATTTGTCGATTCTTGATCTTAGAACATAAGCCACTGGTGTTCTGTTCAGGAAAATTTCCCAAGTGTCCATGTGTTCGAGGTTCTTCCTCATTTTTTCTTCTATTAGTTTGAGTGTATCTGGTTTTATGTGGAGGTCCTTGATCCACCTGGACTTGAGCTTTGTACAGGGTGATAAGAATGCATCGATTTGCATTCTTCTACATGCTGACCTCCAGTTGAACCAGCACCATTTGTTGAAGATGTTTTCTTTCTTTCACTGGATGGTTTTAGCTCCTTTGTCAAAGATCAAGTTACCAAGGGGTATGGGTTCTTTTCTGGGTCTTCAATTCTATTCCATTGATCTAGCTGCCTGTCTTTGTACATACAGAGACATACAGTTTTTATTACTATTACTCTGTAATACAGCTTGAGGGCAGGGATGGTGATTTCCCAGAATTTCTTTTATTATTATGGATAGTTTTCACTATCCTAGGTTTTTTTGTTATTCCAAACGAATTTGCAAACCGCTCCTTCTAAGGATATGAAGTATTGAGTTGGAATTTTGATTGGGATTACATTGAATCTGTAGATTGCTTTTAGCAATATGGCCATTTTTGTAATAATAATCCTACCAATCCATGAGCATGTGATATCTTTCTGTCTTCTGTGATCTTCTTCAATTTGTTTCTTGAGAGACTTGAAATTCTTGTCATATAGATATTTCACTTGCTTGGTTAGAGTCACACTGAGGTATTTTATAGTATTTGTGACTACTGTGAAGGGCGTCATTTCCCTAATTTCTTTCTGAGCCTGTTTATCCTTTGGGTAGATGAAGGCTACTGATTTGTTTGAGTTAATTTTATATCCAGTCACTTTGCTTAAGTTGTTTTTCAGGTTTAGGAGTTCTCTGGTAGAATTTTTGAGGTCACTTAAGTATACTATCATATCATCTGCAAATAGTGATATTTTGACTTCTTTCTTTCCAATTTGTATCCCTTTGACCTCTGTTTGTGGTCTGATTGCTCTGGCTATGACTTGAGTACTATATTGAATAGGTAGGGAGAGAGTGGGCAGCCTTGTCTAGTCCCTGATTTTAGTGGGATTGCTTCAAGTTTCTCTCCATTTAGTTTGATGTTGGCTACTGGTTTTCTGTATATTGCTTTTACTATGTATAGATATAGGCCTTGAATTTCTGATCTTTCCAAGGCTTTTACCCTGAAAGGGTACTGAATTTTACCAAATACTTTCTCAGCATTTAATGAGGTGATCATGTAGTTGTTTTCTTTGAGTTTGTTTATATAGTGGATTACATTGATGGATTTCCATATATTGAATCATCCCTATATCCCTGGGATGAAGCCTACTTGATCATGATGGATGATCATTTTGATGTGTTTTTAGATTCAGTTTGTGGAATTTTATTATTTTTGCATCAATGTTCATAAGGGAAATTGGTCTGAAGTTCTTTGTCTTTGTGTGGTTTAGGTATAAGTGTAATTGTGGCTTCATAGACGGAATTGAGTAGTGTTGCTTCTGTTTCTATTTTGTGGAATAGTTTGGACAGTTTGGTGTTAGGTCTTCTATAGTGGTCTGGTGGAATTCTGCACTAAACCCATCTGGTCCTGGGCTTTTGGTTGGGAAACTTTTAATGACTGCTTCTATTTCTTTAGGAGTTATAGGACTATTTAGATGGTTTATCTGATCCTGATTTAATTCGGTACCTCTCCAGTTTTGTTGAATATAGGCTTTTGTAGTAGGATCTGATGACTTCTAGACTTTTCTCAGATTCTGTTGTTATATCTCCCTTTTCATTTCTGATTTTGATAATTTGGATACTTTCTCTGTACCCTCTGGTTAGTCTGGCTAAGGGTTTATCTATCTTATTTTTTTTTCTCGCAGAACCAACTCCTTGTTTTGTTGATTCTTTGTATAGTTTTGTTTCTATTTGGTTGCTTTCAGACCTAAGTTTGATTAATTCCTGCCATCTACTCCTATTAGGTGTATTTGCTTCTTTTTTTTTCCTAGTGCTTTTAGGTGTGCTGTCAATTTGTTAGTATATGCTCACTTCGGTTTCTTTTTGGAGGCACTCAGAGCTATGAGTTTTCCTCTTAGCACTGCTTTCATTGTGTCCCATAAGTTCAGGTATGTTGTGCCTTCATTTTCATTAAATTCTAAAATGTCTTTAATTTCTCTCTTTATTTCTTCTTTAACAAACTTATCATTGAGTAGAGTGTTGTTCAACTTCTATGTGTATTTGGCCTTTCTGTTGTTTTTGTTATTATTGAAGAACAACCTTTGTCTTTGGTGATCTGTCAGGATCCATGGGATTATTTCAATCTTCTTGTATCTGTTGAGGCCTGTTTTGTGAAAATTATATGGTCAATTTTGACAACGGTTCCATGAGGTGCTGAGAAGAAGGTATATTCTTTTGTTTTAAGATGAAAGTTCTGTAGACATTTCTTAAATCCATATGGTTCATAACTTCTGTTAGATTCTTCATGTCTCTGTTTAGTTTCTGTTTCTATGATCTGATTGCTGAGAATGGGGTGTTTTAAGTTTCCCACTATTTTTCTGTGAGGTGTAATGTGTGCTTTGAGCTTTAGTAAGATTTGTTGTATGAATCTTAGGTGCCCTTGCATTTGGAGCATAGATATTCAGAATTGAGAGTTCATCTTGGTGGATTTTTCCTTTGAAGAATATGAAATGTCCTTCCTTAATTTTTTTGATAACTTTTGGTTGAAAGTTGATTTTGTTTGATATTAAAATGGCTACTCCAGCTTGTTTCTTGGGACCATTTGCTTGGAATATTGTTTTCTAGCCTTTTGCTCTAGGGTAGTGTCTGTCTTTGTCATTGTGGTATGTTTCATGTATGGAGCAAAATGCTGGGTCCTCATTATGTATCCAGTCTGTTATTCTGTGTCTTTTTTGGGGGGGAATTGAGTTTCTTGTTGTTAAGAGATATTAAGAAATAGTGATTGTTGTTTTCTGTTACCTTTGTTGTTACAGTGGAATTATGTTTGTGTAGCTTTCTTGGGTTTGTTGCAAGAAGATTACTTTCTTGCTGTTTCTATGATTTAGTTTTTCTTTTTGTGTTGGAGTTTTCCATCTATTATTCTTTGTTGAGTTGGATTTGTGGAAAGATATTTTATAATTTGGTTTTTGTATAGAATATCTTGGTTTCTCCATCTATGTTAATTGAGAGTTTTGCTGGATATAGTAGACTAGGCTGACATTTGTGTGCTCTTAGGGTCTGTATGATATCTGCCAGGGATTTTCTGGCTTTGATAGTTTCTGTTGAGAAGTTTGGTGTAATTCTGATGGGTCTGCCTTTATATGTTACTTGACCTTTTTCCCTTACTGCTTTTAATATTCTTTCTTTGTCTTGTGCATTTGGTGTTTTGACTATTATGTGATGCAAGGAATTTCTTTTTTTGGTCCAATCTATTTCGAGTTCTCTAGGCTTCTTGTATGTTTATGGGCATCTCTTTCTTTAGGTTAGAGGTTTCTTCTATAATTTTGTTGAAGATATTTACTGGCCCTTTAATTTGGGAATCTTTGCTCTCCTTTATTCCTATTATCCCTAGGTTTGATCTTCTTATTATGTTCTGGATTTCCTTGATTAGGAGTTTTTTGTGTTTTACATTTTCTTTGATGGCTGTGTCAATGTTTTCTATGGTATCTTCTGTCCCTGAGATTCTCTCTTCTATCTCTTGTAGTCTGTTGGTGATGCTTGCATGTATGACTCCTTATATCTTTATTAGGGTTTCTAATTCCAGGGTTGTTTCCCTTTGCAATTTCTTTATTGTTTCTATTTCCTTTTTTAGATCCTGGATGGTTTTGTTCAATTCCTTCACCTGTTTGGTTGTCTTTTCCTGTAATTCTTTAAGGGATTTTAGTGTTTCCTCTTTAAGTGCTTCTACTTTTTTTTTTTAATCTGTGTTTTCCTGTATTTCTTTCAGAGAGTTATTTATGTTCTTCTTAAAGTCCTCTAACATCATCATGAGTTGTGATTTTAAGTCAGAATCTTGCCTTTCTGGTGTGTTGGGGTATCTAGGGCTTGCTGTGTTGGGGAACTGGGTTCTGATGATGCTAAGTGGCCTTTGTTTCTGTTGCTTAGGTTCTTGACCTTGCCTCTTGCCAATTGCTTGTCTCTTGGTGTTAACTTGTTTTGCTGTCTCTGTTAGTAACTTGACCCTCTGTAAGCCTATGTGTCAACACTCCTTGAGACTGGCTTTCTCCCAGAGGGATTTGGGTACAGAGAACTGTGGCACAGGGCTAGCTCTAGGCACAGGCATAAACCAGAAGGATCATGTCCCAGACTGCTCCTAGGTTTCTGTGTCCAGAGGGTCCATGCGGATTCCTCTTGGGCCAGGAATGTGAAGTAGTGTCCTCTCCTATGCTCCCAGGATTGTCTGCACTTCTGAGTATCCAGTTTTCTTCCCATGGGATCTGTATATAGAGAGCTGTGTTACAGGATCACCTCCAGGTACAGGTGGAAACCCTAAGGATCCTGTCCCAGACTGGTCCTCAGTTCTGTGTCCTGAGGGTTCCAGGCAGGTCCCTTGGTGCAGAATTGGTGGTCTTACCTCTGCTCTCAAGTGTGTCAGCACTCCTGGAGACAGGTTTTCTCCAGGTGGCATCTGGGTACAGAGAGCTATCTGGTTGCTTTTATATGTATTCACCCTGTGACCAAGTTTGGATGGTAAATGACTTCTGACATGGAAATTTCTGGTTTGTTTGGAGACTCATTTGTATCATTTGAATTTTTTTTTCTGGAAGCTGTCTTATGAGAGGATGTTTTGCTGAAGCAGACATGTGGTGTTTTTCTTGAAGCTGTCTTGTGAGAAGGGCGTGTTATATTTTGCTGGAGCAGAAGCTTGATGGGGAATGAGATATTTAGAAAGAATATCAATATAACCCCATGGCAATCAAAGGATGTGTTTGCAGTGGTTCCCCTTGCAGTGCTTTGCTAGTCTTCGATGATCTTTGCCTGTTGTGACTTTGTAGAGAGAAACACAACAAAGAACATCTCATGGTATTCTGACTGTTTCCTGCCGCTTCCCCAGACTTGTGCCAATTTGGTGGAGCCTTGCAGTTTCTTCTCGATCATGTCACTACTACTGATTTGTGTTTGGAATCTCCCCCAAAGAACTGCTTCTAAAGAGGTCTACATTCGCCTTGTCCTAATAACCATCTTTCTCCCATACTATTGGTCAGGTGGCTAGAAGGGAGGTTAAAGCATTTGAGAACCCTTACGACGTAGGTTTTGAACCATCTGAACCCTCAGGAAAGCTTCCCTTGTGGTCATGGCCTCCACACCAAGAAACTAGATGAAAGTATTTATGATCTGAGCTTGACACTGACTCAGTGTAGTTACTTAGATCCTGCAGGCTGAAGCAAGTCAGGTCGGATAGTCCAAAGCAAAGGGCAGTTGAGATCTTTGCTTCTTCTGTGGGAAGAATTGCAAGATTACTTGGCAGAAATCTAGCCTGCATCAAAGGGCAAAGAGCTGGGGCCTCTAATCTAACCTGCTATATTCATCTCCTGTGAAGGATGGGGAATTCATTGCTCGGTAACAGTGTCATCTCTAATTGCCCTTTTCCATTCCTCCCTTAACCACCTCTTCTTGTTTATTTGCAAGACATGGCTTTGGTGAAGCAGGAAGAATCAAGACTCAATGGAGTTGCCTTCAGGATACATTCTGACAAATACAACTCAGCTAGACCCTTAAGCAGGAATGTCTGGGTCCCCTACTCCCGAGTGATCTTTACCCTGTTGAAGGGATGGGATTGTAGGAGGGACAAGACACAAATTAGGAAATAAACTGAGAAATGTGTGGGATCCCTCCCCCACAAGGGGGGGAGGGGGAAGCTTCTTAGGAAGTGGGTGACTTCTCCAGTATATTTTGTACATGTGTCAAGAGGAAATGGAGACTGGCCTCCATGACTGTGAGTTCTAACTAACGGCTGCTTTCATCTCCCAAAGCAGCTGATGCACTTTACACATCCCTTGTCTGACAGTATTCAGTAAAGTACGAATCAGCATCCTTCAGATCTCTGATTTATCATAGTTTTATGAGGATTAGTGCAATTTACTAATAGTAAATTATAAGAATGAGACATCCAATACTCATAATATTTTTTGGAGATCAGAATTTTTTTAGGGGGAATGCCAATTTAGTGGGAGAAGTGTCAACTTAGTAGTAGGACTTGTTTTGCCATTGGCAGAAAAAGGCATTGTGATAAGGCATAAATCATTTTAAATCCCGGTTTTAAACCACTGTCATTTTTAGAAGACCATTTTTTTTTTGGAAATACTGGTTGAAGAAGAGAGAAAATTTTCCTGGGATTCAGCACTCTTTTTCTTCTGAGACCTGCTCTTCACTTGCTGTGTGACCTTGGGTAGATGATTTGACCTTTCTGAAGCTCAATATCTCTATCTGTAAGGTTTCTGCTTTGGACATGCATTTGTTCTAACCTTTAGATTCTCAGTAGACTTCACAGCTCTGTACTAGGAGACAACCCACCCCCACCTTTCCTGCTCAACAGCAAACCATGATTAAATAGGAAGAAAGTGGGAAATAATATTTTCAGGGAAGTAATGTACACTTGTCAACTTTATCCTTTTAAGGACTTGAAAGAAGGAACTGGTCCTGTTGGATCAGTGCTCCCTGAAGGTGTGCTCCTCCTTCACAGAACACATGGCTTTATTTAAATGTCCGGACAAAGTTGGTGAAAGACTTCGGTTCTGTCAAGCATGATGTTCCAGGCACTGGGCGAGCCTTCCTTTTCCAGTATCTCTCCTTTCTTTTCATCCGTGCTGCCTCTGGCAAATAAAAAGCAATCATGTCCCCTGCACCATAGAAACAGAATACAAAAAAAATAAACAGTGACTGATTAAGGGAAGTGGCTGTCTTATGAGGTTAAAAAACAGGATCGTCAATAACAGTAATAATAGAGACAGATAATAATGAATAATTAAACATAATAATAGAGTCATGACAATAAAAACCAATGAATAATGCAGTTTTATTTGCGATGATAGGACTGTTCATTCTGATGATGTGTCCTCGGCTCTGAACATTTCTGGGAGAGGTGTAAGCACAGAGCAGCTTTCCATGTATTTTCCCCCAAGGATGCATCCAGAGGGCTTTGACTCTCTTCTCTTTCCCCTTTCTCCATACCCCCCCTCAACTTTTAATTATATAAAATAAGCACTCTCTTTGGATTTCCTTTGCTATCTCTAGCCTATGGATCACACCAACCATACAACAGTATCCTGGAGAATGTCCCTGCTGGGACCCAAGAAGATCTTAGCAAGCAAGTGACATCCTGCTAGTAGGAACCCCTTGATCTTTCAGGTACCCATCTTCTGCTCTCTTTCTGCAGACACTCACTGGAGCAGTAAACTGAGTACCATACAGCACATAAGAATAATTAAGACGGAGGACCGTAAAAGCAGAGTGGTTGACAAGTTTGGGGAATCTCTGTCATTGAGGCTGCTATGCTCAATCCAAGTCTTCTTTTACCAGACTCCTCTCCTCAGAATTTCTGTGAACTAGTATACAGTTTCAAAGCCTGGCTAGTGTAGCACAGGGAATCAGTGCCAGGGAGTTTCGACCTCTTTAGAGGGTCCAGATTGCTTCACTGGTTAGAAAGCATAAGTAGGTTGTCTGATTCTCCAAGAGGCACAAAGGTGGCAGGGTAAATGATATCCTCTCCCCAGGCTAACAATGAGGCATTGATAATGGAGCTGCCTGCAGAGTCCCTTCCTCTCCTCTCAGACAAATCATGTCACACAGAAACACTTAAAAAAAGAAAAGAAGAAAAAAAAAACTGAAGACATCTGAAAATATCAAAGACAAGACCTTTGTGGTTTTGTTTCCGACAGATTTTGTGCACTTGGCTGTTATTAACCTGATCTGCAAGTGCACACGATCATTATGGCAAGCCTTAATTCTGCATAGCGGCTCAGAGGCTGGGAGAGAGCTTCTATTCCAAGGGTCAGTATAGACGAGCTGATGTAAAGAACAGAGTGAGCTCTATTGGACAAGTTTAGAAAGCGCCTTGTCATTTTCAGGAGAACATCCCTGAGTTTGTACTGAGAGAACTATTTTAGAAGGCCACGAGGGAACAGATTCCATTCTCTGTGAGGATTCTTTGTCCACTGTGTTCTCTCTGGTTTTCTCACTATGAACTGTCACCATGTATCTGTTATGCACAGGTCTTTATTCCCTGAGTCGGGTTGGGCTGTTGGTGGGACCTTTCAATGTGAAAACTCATTCCCTTTAGCTCTGTAAAATATTCCCGAAGTCTTTTTTTTTTGCGCATTTTCCTTTTAAGAAGCTCTATTATTGAGCTGTTGGCCTTCTTTGACACTTTACTGTCACTTTGCACTTCCTGTCTCCCGTCTTTTTCATCTTCCCCACTTAACTGCATCCTGCCTTTTGAAGTCTGTTCAATTTTGTCTTTTAACACTTAACATTGACGTTTAATTTATTCTAATATATTCTTAAAGTCTAAATACCTCTGTCTTTTCTGTCCAGTAGAATTCTCCCATCTTCTGTTTGGAAGATGTAATCCTTAGAACCATCCTTTCTAGACATTTGTTTTCTCAAACATCGTTAGAGACTTCCTGTGTAGTCTTCAGACTCACTGTGTAGCCCAAGATTCCTTGAACACACTGAACTCTCTATTCTCTTCCTCGCTCATCCCTCTCCCAGTTCCCCTCCCCCTATCTTCCCCCTCCCCCTTTCTCTCTCTCAACCTAGAAATTTGTTCAGGTCATTGACCATTTTTCCTGCCACTAGGTCAAGATACCTGATATAAGAAATTTAAGGGATGAAGGATTTATTCTAGGCCCAGTTTCGACAGGATCACAGACCGTCTGTCGTGGCGGGCAAAGATGGCGGGGCAAGCCTACAACAGCAAGCTGTTAATAGCAAGCAGAGATCTTAGCAGGAACTGGACTCCCAGCTACAGCTCTCACTGCTTGGCGCTCACCAAAGGCTTCTTGCAGTTTGACTTTAACCTTTAAAGGCTCCATAACTTCCCTCAAACAGTCAGACGGGTATCTGGTGTCGAAAAGATCAAGACCGTAGAGGCAGCAAGGAGGTTGAGGTCCTGCACAAATGCTCGAAATGTAGACTTTCACTTAATCTTCTGGTTTGAGAAATAAATCCTACCCAGGTGAAGTGAGGAGCGTTTGCTTAGCAGGTAGAGGTCCTAGGGTTTCTGGGAGTCAGTTCTAGGACCACCACCAGGAAAGAAGGAGAGACAGTGGAGGGTGAACAGGAAAGGAATTAGCTCAAGAAGAATCACTGTCCTCACTTGGGCCTAGCTTTCCTGCATTCTGAGCCTCTGTTAGCCTGTTAAGTGCCCAGAAGAAGTGTCAATCTGCTGTTTACTGGGTGGCAGGAATTGGCTGCCTCTTGATAGCAGACATGTGGGTTCTCTTTATTTCTTATTCAACATGCTAACCACTACCCATAGACATTTGACTAAGAACCCTACCTTCACAGTCACTTGACACTTCAGTGCTTCCAGGCCGTCCAGAAGTCTAGTGTGACCCACCTCACTGTTAGAGCCTCCCTTAGGTAGGCCAAAGCGTCGTCTATTTCTGTTAGTGTTTACTTTTCTGCTTCCTGGGTTTCCTGTTTAAAACAAACAAACAAACAAACACCCTTTCTTTCCATTTTTCAATGATGTGTTGAATAGTGTTCTTTTCCCTTTTCTATTGAAAATTTTTCCTGCCAATTTTGGAAAGAATATGTCATAAATAAAATATGACTGACTCTTTGTATTACCAGAATTTTTTTCTGACTTATTTTGATTCAGTCTTTGTCCATGTGCGTCGAGTCCAGACCTCAATATAAAGTCATTTCCATTGGCCTTGGCCAATAACTGTTTTTGTATTTTCCTGACTAAAAACCACTTACTATATATGGTTGAATGTTGGAATTTTCAATCTACGTAATAATTTTCATCTCTATAACGTGGTCATCAGCCTGACATCTTCCTAGTTTCACAGAGAGAAGCATGCTTTTTGGAAGTAGTCTCTAAGTAGAGCTGGGCTGGGCTTTTATTGTCCCTTTTCCTTTCTTGTCCGCAGGAAACAAATAGTAAAACCTAAGGTAATAGTAAACCTGCCTTCCCAACCCTTCCATCAGGGGAGATCAGGCCTCTAAGGAACAGCAGCCTGCCAGTCTCTCTCTGTCTCTGTCTCTCTCTCTCTCTCTCTCTCTCTCTCTAAATTTGAGAAGGGCTTCCTTCACCTTCTGGTTGTACTCATTTTCAGGGGTTCTCTCATTCTTAACTATTTCATGGTCTGGGGGGACATGTTGTTGATTTTACTGTTCAAAACTTTTCCTCTCTTTTCCTTGTGGCATGAATGATGTTCCACAGGGAAGATTAAGATATATAGTAGCAAAACAGCAACTCTCACGTTTAGCTGCCATCAGATTTATGACAAAGTTTATGGAGATTTCTTAAGCCTGGGAACACATGTTCAGGAATGTCTGTGCAGTCACAAGCATGCATGGAGCGCTCTGCCGCTACAGAGCGTGGGCATTAACACCTCTGAGGTTGCATGTCACTTCCTGCAGATCCCTGAGTCTCTCTGATTTAAGCAGAAAGGTGTCTGTCAGCAATGCAAACAAAACCCACTTTAACCTCTGAGTCCCAACATCTGGGATTCTTATCCCCGTGACAGTTGTGTGGTTGGCTGAATGTTCGGTTTCCCAATGGTCCACTGAAAGAACCATTTGGGCTTGAAAAAAAAGACCAGCCTAGGGGGGAAAATTATCTCAAAGATTACCACTGAGAGGGGTACCACGCTGATTTGCACTGACAGCATCCCCCTGCCTCTGCAGCTGGCTTTTGCACTACAGAGCCATTCTTGCTGCTAATGCTATGCATGAGCACACACAAGGATCCTTCCTTTAAGCCCTGTTAAGAACACAATACTTTGCTGTTTTTGTTCCTTTTAAACATTTTTAATCCATGTACTTAGTTTTAAACTTTTATTCCTCTGTATGTCCCAGAAAGGAATTTCAATAATTCAATACCCACAGCCCTCTGCAACGGCTGAGTGATTGGACCAAACATCGTTCCCGCCCATCTTCACCACCTTTGCCCTTTATAGTCTCCAGTTAGCTAGCTACACCAAACAAGAGAAGAAGCTTCTAGAATGGTCAAGGGCACTCTGGAGTTGCCTCCAGAACTTCTAGGGACACATTATACCTTAAATGCAGAAAGCAAAGTAGAAGTGTAGCCAGTCTAAGATCAGGGTTAGGAACGTGTGGAACAGTTCGTAATGGTGTGTGTCACGGACGGTGGGACATCAGAGTTCACTATAAGCCACAAAAATGTACAAGATCTCACCCAAATGAAGCACGTGATCAGTTAGTTATTGAGATGAAATGTGAGACTTGCCCCCAGTTCCTGGTAACCATGTCAGGCCTGATTGACTTGGTATTTCTGGGTATAGGTAATTGCTTTTCTCCACTTGAGGATAGAATGACAAGGAACAGACACTGTACAGCCTCTGGACATTTATTCCATCTCACCATCGGCAACTTTAGATTTATTAGTTGAAACCCTTGGGCAAATCTCAAAATATTACCTTATGAAATGTTATTAATATGTTCCTGAAGCTAGTGTCTTAACTCAGCTCTCTTTGGCCAAAAATTCCTTTTACATGCACCTCTATTCTAAGTGAACATTCTAGGAAATTCTTTCCTTCAAAGTCCTCATTCATAACACTAATAGCCACCCGTGGTATACATAGAGTAGTTTAGAAATGCTGTCGCATGCCAGAATTCATTGGTTCTGTTCTGTGGGGCTGGAGTAATTATTGCTGTTTTGCAAGTGATAAAAGCCATGCTGAGGAAATTGATTTGGCCAAGGTCGCTCGGTTAATGAGTAGTAGAGGTACATTCGAAATCCAAGACTTCAGACGCCAAGGCACTTCAGTTGTTCTTGAAACAGAGTTAAGACCTTTTACACTCCTCCTCATCAGAGAATATAAGTCAGAGGCAAAAGAAATAGCTTACTTATAATTGCAGTAGCAGAGAACTAAAAGAATTAATTACTTAGTATTTATTGATACTTGCATAATGTCCATCACTGTGTAGCTTGGCAGAGACTTTTCTTATCCTTGCTTAGAAAGATTTTTTTCAACAGTACTTTAACAAAAAGAGCTAACTAAAGAGAGTATTTATGCTGTAACTCCCCATATATATCTTCACTGTGACTTTATGCATCCATTCTATCGCCAGTTAGCTTTTTCCTTATGTGATGGCTACCGAACTCTGTAACCTTTTATGTTGTTTATTGGCTGCTACTCGCAATGAAAAGTTAGCTCCTGTTAGACCAGAGCAGCCTGTTACACTTCCTGTTATGCACCAAGAAGCTGGAGATGTCTGGCACATAGTAGGCACTCCACAAATATGTGTGAACTAAATAGATGAATGACAAAGCTAACATACATACAGCAAAAACACTCAAGTCCTTGACATTTTACGGTTAGCTTCAGAAAGATTCAGAGAAGGGTGATCACTGTAAGTTAGTACTGAGATTACTGCAGGTCAGAAGAGGTGACACTTCTGCAGGCTTATGGAGTCTGGGTTGACTCCATAAATTTATCAGTTGACTGATAAATTAGGGAGGGGACTTTTTATTTAAAATTTTAGGAATTTAATTTTTTTTTGAGAATTTAATAAATGAAAATAGTATTTAAAACTCCTCCTTCTAACCCCTCCAATTGCTTCAGTGTTCCTTCCCTACTCCCTCTCAAATTATCGACTTTTTTCTTCTTTAGATTCTATTATTATAATTGTATATGAATAATTGTATATGAATTGTATATGTATGCATGTGCACTTACATATACACATAATCCACTGAGTTCATTTATTGTTGCTGATTTGTATATATGTTTTTAGAGATGACCACTTGGGATTGGTTCGATTGCCAGGGAGCTAGTCCCAGAGGACTTATTCTCTCTCCTCTTAGCAGCAAGTAATTGCCTGTAGCTCTTCATATTACAAAGTGGTGTCCTGTAATATTTTCCCTATCCACACTGGCATGTCAACTAGTGTTATTTTGAGCTCTTGTTTAGGTGACCTCACTGATGTGATTTCATAGAAGTATATTCTCTGTTAGGCTTAAGAGACATTATTTGACACCAGGGGGCCAGGCCTCTGACTTTTACAACCTTTGTCTTCCCTCTTCTTTAATGTTCCTTGAGACTTGAGTGCAGGGGTTGTGTTTTAGTTGTATGAGTTTGGGTTGTCGACCTTGCCATCTGGGATGTTTTCTTTTTGACTAGTTATGGTAACAACTAAAGATTTGGAGCTAGGATCCACAAATAAGATAGACCACTCGTTGTTTGTTTTCTTTAGTTCCATTCATTTACCTGGAAATTTCAAGATTTCATTTTCTCACAGCTGAATAGAATTTTTCTTTATTTTTTAATTAAGTTTTTGTAGAATATATCTTGATTATATTCTTTCCTTTCTCTCAACAATTCCCAGATCCTCCCTACCCACCTAACTTTATGTTCTCTCTCTTAAAACAAAACAAAGGAAAAGCAAACTAAAATAATTAATAATGATGATGATGACAAAAAATATCAAAACAAAATTAAAAGCACACACACACACACACACACACACACACACACACACACACACACACCATGGAGTTTGTTTTGTGTTGAGTACCCCTGGACGTGGGACCTGCTCTGGAGGGTAGCTGATCTGCTCAGTGATGATATATTGGAGAAGACATTTTCCTTTTATCAAATTTCTGTGTGAAGTACCAGGCTTCACTGTGGCATTTTCCTAGGTACTTTCTTTTGGCAGATCCTCCTCTCTAACTCCCCATCCCATCATGCCCCCAACGTTGGATTCTAGGATGTCTCTTTCTCCTTTCATGTAGTCAGTCTATCACCCTTTCTGGTTCTCTTTCAGAAAAATTCTTTTTCAGACTAATAGCATAGCATGTCAAGCAAAGGGGCTTGTCCCTGCAGGATCACTAGAACCCATGGTGGAAAGAGAGCACCGATCACTGAAACTGTACTTGGCCTTCCATATGAGTTCTACCCATGCTTGTTTGCGTGCGTCTCTCTCTCTCTCTCTCTCTCTCTCTCTCTCTCTCTCTCTCTCTCTCTCTCTCTCTCTCTGTGTGTGTGTGTGTGTGTGTGTGTGTGCATGCACAGACTAAATAATAGTAATGGTAATAATAATAATGGTGATGATGACGATAATACACAAAATTGAAAACCTGACTTTTTCTCCTCTCCTAGTCTCCTTCCTAGATTCATGACCCATATTTATACTCATTCCCACATGATTAAAAATCTGAGAGAAGAAACAGAGGGGAGACACCTCTTACGTCTTATGTCTTATGTCAAGAGTCAATGGCAAATAGACAAATGGACAGCAGTGGGTATCGCAGGGCCTCTTGTCAAGCCTGACGCTGCTGACTATTTCCTACCTGACTCCCCAGATGGTCCTTTAATGTGTAACATATTTACAGCCACACTTGGGACAGTGCACATGGTTTCACATTTTGACACATTTATTTACGAGTATTTTCCTCTTGTTCTGAATGTAGTGGTCAAAACAGAAAATGGAAATTATTTAGATATAAGAAAAGCACATCTAATAAGAGGATCCAATAAATAGATAGATAGATAGATAGATAGATAGATAGATAGATAGATAGATAGATAGATAGGGTATAGCTGGTAGAGAGGCCTGGAAGTGAGTTGCAGGCTTCAGTGAGATCTGCTGTGCTGGATGACGAAAGAACAAATACCTCTCTAAAATTAACAGCCCCTAATTGTAGCTTGAAAAGCAAACAGAAATGTATGATTGGGATCTGTGTCTCTTCTTATCTCTTCCTCTTATGAAATATGACCCCTTGGAGCTCTTGTTCTTCCCTTGGAGACCAAAAATCAGTTGTTTCTGCAGACTCTTTTAGGCAGGTTAGTACCCTGTTTCTAGCTTCCCATCAACCCCACAGTAGCAAACGTATTCTGTTGTTTACATTCATTAATTTAAAGACTGTGACCTAATTTTGGCAAATCGTGCTTTGTAACAGAGCATGCTTGCAGACAGCAGATAATATCCTGGTGTGATTTCCCCCTTCATTTCTTGGAGAGATGATAACATCTCTGAGGTTATTACTAGAATGCCGCTTGTTGTTCTAAGGCATTTTGATCATTACTTATTTTTAGGTTTTATATAGCATCATCCCCCAAGGAGCTCAAGGCAAATTTTGCAAATGTGAACAATCTTCTTTTGTTAGTGTGTTTTGGTTTGGGGGAAAGGAGGGGAAAGCAATACTAATTTCCTGTCTCTCTAAGTTCCACCAGATATCAAATCAAGCTCCCTAACCGCCGTTCCTTGTCTCCAGTTTATAGAGTTTTCCTTTATAGAGTTGCTCATAAGGAAAAGCTTGGGCTTCGGATCTCCAATGGGAGGGGTAAACCATTAAAACAGGGTGTAGCAGGGAGATTCTGCAGAATGTGTGAGGTGCAAGGTGGATTGTCAAAAGTGCTGTAGGTGGTTGCAAAGAATCCCCTGTGAGAACTCTTTAGGCAACACAGGGGGTCACTTCATGTTCCATGGGAATGTCCTTAATGGGCAACTTCAGCTGTATTGTTAGCTAAAGCTGTCTTAGGACAGGAGATGTCTATTTTGTAACTGTCCCCTTGGGCACTCTTTAGTACTCCTCCTTGTTGTCTAGCGGTGTTTGTAGTTGTTATGTTTTTGGTTTTTTCCCCCCTCTCTTTCTCTTCATTAAAGGGATCGCTGTTGAACTTCAGAAACCTCTCATGGGGGGATGCAAAAATAGAAATAAAATGGAAAGAAGAAAGGGAAGAAATAAAATAGAAAAGAGAAACAGAGGTGGGGGAGGGGAAGGAAGGAAGAAGGGAGGGAAGGAGGAAAGAAAGGAGGGAGGGAGGGATGTTGGGAGGGAGAGAGCAAGAACGAGGAAGAGAGCGAGGGTGAGTGAGCCATTTGCTTCAACTGTTTATTTTCAGAAGAATGCTTATAATATTCAGTGTTCTTACTAGAAGTGTGTGTGCCTGAATGAGTCTCTCTCTCTCTCTCTCTCTCTCTCTCTCTCTCTCTCTTTCTCTCTCTCTGTGTGTGTGTGTGTGTGTGTGTGTGTGTGTGTGTGTGTGTGTGTGTGCCTGTTACTAAGTAGGAATCAGGGCTGCACACTAAAGCACCCCTGGGTAGGTAAGTCATGCCAGTATAACTCACCAGCTAGCATTTTTTTTGACTTAACTCCCTGAGAGGCTAAACTCTGGGAATGGGAGTGTAAAGGGAAGGGTACAGAAAGTTTCATGTTATGCTGGGGAATGAAAGATGGACCTGACAAAAATAAAATCAAATCTTTTATAATCTTTTGAGAAAAACTCTGAAATCGGCTCATATTTAAGTTTGGTGTGCAAAGTTTTTAGCCAATGATACTACCCTTGGTGTCTGTCCTTTTCGTTTTGCCAAACAAACAAAAAAATTATCCCAAAGGACTTAAACATCAAAAAGGGAAGAATTAAAAACATCACTCTGTGTCCTGTGATCCTATACACACCAGACACACTGACAATTTGTGCTTCAGAGCCATGGACTTTAAAATGAATGATGTACCAGGATGGGGAGGGGGTTACCCATGCAGGGCCTCCCCTTCCCTGAGGAGAAGGGAAGGGGGAGGAGGAAGGAGGTCTGAAGGGATGATTGGGAGGAGAATAGGGAGGAGGGCTTCAATCACAATGTAGAGTGAAAAAATAAACAAATTAAAGGAGGAAGGAAAAGAGAGCAGTTAGCTGGGGAAACAACTGCCAGTCGTTCAGGGAGCTGCAGATGATGAGGTTGATTTAATATGCCCAGTTATGCTATTTCTGCAGCGTGAACATGAGAAAAGCAGCTACAACCCTTGCTTCTGTCACCTGGATCCTGCTGAATTCTTGGATGAGTTGTCCTCTATGGAGAAAGATCTTAGGAGTATTGAATTAGGACATACTTTGCCCCCCCCCCCACCATGTGTAAGTGGCTTAATGATTTGCCTAGGGATCATTGGCACAGCTTTAATGTGTGGCAAGCAGGATCACCTGACCCTGTTCAGGGCTGTCTTGCTTTGCTGCGAAAGCTGGATGAAGCGGAAGTTCTGGAGTCACCACGCCCACTGACAACAGTGCAGAGATCACACTGGGGCTAATTACTCATGAGCAGCCTTTGTTGAATACTGAAGGGAAAAACAAATGTGCCTTAGTAGTAAAATGATAGTATAGTTTTTTTTTAATTTAGAGAATACTTTATTAGTTTTTGTAATCAAACCCACGTAGATAAGACCTTACATATTTAATGCAGTGTGTTACCCCTGTACAAATGGAAAAAACTTAAGTTCAACATTTCTAGACCAATATGGCTGTTAATTTCTGTACAGTGCCAACTCAACACAGTAAACGGGGATACTTTTTTCCAAAGTTGACAGCACAGCTAAAGTTTCAAAAAATTCAAATTATATATCTGTATATATATATTTATATTTATATAAAAAGACCAATAATAGCAGTGTGTTATGCATCAACAGCAGCAACAGCTTTTCCAGGTTCTGCAGTCATCTGAACAAAACTGTAGAGACATCCAGCACACTCCATTAAAAAAAAAAAGTAAAAAAAACAAAACCCGAGAAAACAGCACAGTTCTGTTACTCTTGTGGTACCTGGCACCATTTTTTTTTTAAAATTAGCTTCTCAATCATCATCTGGAAAGAAAACATTCTGAGAAACATCATTAAAAACAGCTCTGATAAAGCACGGTCACTACTACGTATCATAAAGCAGGTACAAGCTATTTTACATCCACAGAGGTATGATACAGTACTGTCCTACATCTATAATACTAGAGGATACAATTTAAAAGGCATTATTTGAGACTTGATTCTACTTTTCCAGCAGAGGGCCCAAAGGATGGTGTGACACAGCTTTGTAAAGAAACATACTCTAGACAGGATTTCCTTTCACTAGTGGCACAGTTCTAAGGATTCATTCTCTCCATGAATGTCAGCTAAAACCGTTATTAAAAAAATGAAATATCCCTAAAACAAAACCGTATAACCACCGGATTCACATGAAGATGACCTAGTGGAGACAAGCTGAACCTCACCTTAACAACAAGCTATCAAATCTGTTATGTTTAAACAGTGAGACCTCCAAGGAAGGAGATGCCAAGTAGTGCTTCAAAGTTTTGGACCACAATCAAACACAGCATCCTTTTCAACAGAAGCAGAAGCTCATCTGAATATGCTCAAGGATGCTGACATCAACATTTAATCATCTCCTCACTCATCCAGGAAGAAGGGGAGATCAGTTACTACTGTACTTTATTGTGTTCAACCAAATCACCATGTTACAAAAATAGCAAGCTGCCATAATAAAAAATAAGGCTCCTCTATCCAGCACCAGATAGCATCATTTTACTTTCAAGCCTAGAAATTGCACACTTGTATATAAACCAACCGAAGATGAGGATTGAGAGTTCATCTTGGTGGATTTTTCCTTTGATGAATATGAAGTGTCCTTCCTTATCTTTTTTGATGATTTTTAATTGAAAATTGATTTTATTTGATATTAGAATGGCTACTCCAGCTTGCTTCTTCCGACCATTTGTTTGGAAAGTTGTTCTCCAGCCTTTCACTCTGAGGTAGTGTCTGTCTTTGTCTCTGAGGTGTGTTTCCTGTAGGCAGCAGAATGCAGGGTCCTCATTGCGTATCCAGTTTGTTAATCTATGTCTTTTTATTGGGGAGTTGAGGCCATTGATGTTGAGAGATATTAAGGAATAGTGATTATTGCTTCCTGTTATATTCATATTTGGATGTGAGGTTATGTTTGTGTGCTTTTCTTCTCTTTGTTTTGTTGCCAAGATGATTAGTTTCTTGCTTCTTCTAGGGTATAGCTTGCCTCCTTATGTTGGGCTTTACCCTTTATTATCCTTTGTAGTGCTGGATTTGTAGAAAGATATTGTGTAAATTTGTTTTTGTCATGGAATATCTTGGTTTCTCCATCTATGTTAATTGAGAGTTTTGCAGGATACAGTAACCTGGGCTGGCATTTGTTTTCTCTTAGGGTCTGTATGACATCTGTCCAGGATCTTCTGGCCTTCATAGTTTCTGGCGAAAAGTCTAGTGTGATTCTGATAGGTCTGCCTTTATATGTTACTTGACCTTTTTCCCTTACTGCTTTTAATATTCTTTCTTTATTTTGTGCGTTTGGTGTTTTGACTATTATGTGACGGGAGGTGTTTCTTTTCTGGTCCAATCTATTTGGAGTTCTGTAGGCTTCTTGTATGCCTATGGGTATCTCTTTTTTTAGGTTAGGGAAGTTTTCTTCTATGATTTTGTTGAAGATATTTACTGGTCCTTTGAGCTGGGAGTCTTCACTCTCTTCTATACCTATTATCCTTAGGTTTGGTCTTCTCATTGAGTCCTGGATTTCCTGTATGTTTTGGACCAGTAGCTTTTTCTGCTTTACATTATCTTTGACAGTTGAGTCAATGATTTCTATGGAATCTTCTGCTCCCGAGATTCTCTCTTCCATCTCTTGTATTCTGTTGGTGAAGCTTGTATCTACAGCTCCTTGTCTTTTCTTTTGATTTTCTATGCCCAGGGTTGTTTCCATGTGTTCTTTCTTGATTGCTTCTATTTCCATTTTTAATTCCTTCAACTGTTTGATTGTGTTTTCCTGGAATTCTTTCAGGGATTTTTGTGTCTCCTCTCTATGGGTTTCTACTTGTTTATTCATGTTTTCCTGGAATTCTTTCAGGCATTTTTGCAATTCCTCTCTGTAGGCTTCTACTTGTTCTCTAAGGGAGTTCTCCACGTCTTTCTTGAAGTCCTCCAGCATCATGATCAAATACGATTTTGAAACTAGATCTTGCTTTTCTGGTGTGTTTGGATATTCCATGTTTATTTTGGTGGGAGAATTGGGCTCCGATGATGCCATGTAGTCTTGGTTTCTGTTGCTTGGGTTCCTGCGCTTGCCTCTCCCCATCAGATTATCTCTAGTGTTACTTTGTTCTGCTATTTCTGACCGTGGCTAGACTGTCCTATAAGCCTGTGTGTCAGGAGTGCTGTAGACCTGTTTTCCTGTTTTCTTTCAGCCAGTTATGGGGACAGAGTGTTCTGCTTTCGGGCGTGTAGTTTTTCCTCTCTACAGGTCTTCAGCTGTTCCTGTGGGCCTGTGTCTTGAGTTCACCAGGCAGGTTTCTTTCAGGGGAAAAGTTGGTCCTACCTGTGGTTCCAAGGCTCAAGTTTGCTCATGGGGTACTGCCTAAGTCCTCTCCGCGGCGGCAGCAACCGGGAAGATCTGCGCCGCTCTTTCTGGGAGCCTCCGTGCACCAGGGTTCCAGATGACGTTTGGTGTTTTCCTCTGGCGTCTGGATGTGCGCAGAGTGCAGTCTCTTCTGGTTTCCCAGGCGTGTCTGCCTCTCTGAAGGTTTAGCTCTCCCTCCCATGGGATTTGGGTGCAGAGAACTGTTTATCCGGTCTGTTTCCTTCAGGTTCCGGCGGTGTCTCAGGTGCAGGGGTCCTGCCGCTCCTGGGCCCTCCCCTACGGGAACCCAGAGGCCTTATACAGTTGCCTCTTGGGCCAGGGATGTGGGCAGGGGTGGGCAGTGTTGGTGGTCTCCTCCGATCTGCAGCCTCAGGAGTGCCCACCTGATCAGGTGGTGAGGTCTCTCTCCCACGGGGTTTGGGAGCAGAGAGCTGCTCGATAGTATAGTTTTAATATAGTCTGAATAGCTCAACATGTTACACCAAGCATTTCATGTCATACACCAAGAAATCTAGTATTAATCTTTAAGGATAGGCAGACTTGGGCCCAGGGAAACAGTTTCATTGAATTTGCAAGTACCAGGAGTAGAGTTTGAATCCTATGAGAAAAAAAAGAAAAGCCAAGCATAGTGTTAGGTGTTTGTAATCTGTGTCATAGGAGACTGCTATAGGTGATTTCTGGGGCTCAGTGGCCAGTCGCCTGCCATAGTTGGGGAGCTGAAGGGCGAAGAGAGACCCAGTCTCACAAACAACAGGCAGCAAAGACAATGCTTTTGAGAAATAACTCTGGGGGTTGTCCTCTGGACGATATACATGCATGGACATGCAGAAGAACCTGAATTTTTCATTTTCCTCTTTCATCTCATATCTTAAGTGACAATAATAATCCAGTGATGAACTTGCTGGTAAGGTAAATAATCATTTTGAAATGCCAGGAATGCCGTCCTGAGGAACTACTTTGTCTCTTTGAAGAATGATATGTTTTTATCTTGTGTTTCTTCTATATTTTTAGATTTAGTGTCTCACCCTCCTCCTCTTCCCCCCCTCTTTGTGTGTGTGTGATTTGCATATATATGTTTAGTGCCTGCAGAGGTCAGAAGGGGACTTTAGAACTAGTTATAGATGGTTGCGAGCTACTCTGTAGGTACTGGGAATCAAAGCCAGCCAGAGTAAGTTGCTCTTAACCACTGATTCTCCTCTCTAGCCTCTTGGATTCCCTTTTGTAATGAAGTAAGAGTTTTACTATTGTGGTGTGACTCTTAACAGAATATCAAGAGAAGAAATGTGAGAACACTGTCACTGTGTGGGACAGTTAAGAAAATTCTAGCTTAAGATCATAACTGATGTATTCAAAGCCATCAGAAAATAATGATAGAGCCCACTATGAGAATCTCATTCATTATTTTGTCCAGCATTTGCATGCTAATTATTTAAAAGGTCATATTAAATAATACATGTTTTTCTTTTTCTTGTTCATCTTTTTTTCTGTCTATTCATGACACTATAAATTCACCTTATCAAAAATAGTGATAAGGAAAATCTATCTTGGTGGCTTAGAAGAAAATATTGAGAAAAGAAAATATATATTGGGAAACTAAAGGGCTAGCTATAAATTACTGCCAATTTACTTTTCTTATGCAGTCACAGATTCCTTGGGGTCCTGCGTATAAATTGGCAGTGGAAGTCAATAAACCTAGTAAATCTTCCCATTCTTACCAATGACTAATGGTAAAGTAAAATTGAGTTGTTGGTAACATTTGTTAGCAGGTTGTTTTAATTATTGGGTATAGAGAGGTTTTGCAACTTCTGGAAACCTTAAAATGTTTTGTCTCTCCTTGATAATTGAAGTGTAGCAACTTGAATTGAATCATTTCTCATCTTTTTTGCCTCTGCTGACTTCAGTCAGTTAAAATTGCATGTGTTGTTAATAAGCAATCTTTAGGATTAGTCAGAGTGAATGCTGTTTGCCAGTGTCAGAACCAGTTAGTCAGGCTCTGCAGGACTGACCTACATTGCTTCTTAATGCATCTTTGTACAAAGGCAATTCTAACATTACCATTGACCTACCTATTACCTAACCACATTTGTTGAATATCTTCCATGTACAGGGCATTTCACTAGATAAAGAAACCAGGGGGAACAAGGTCGTAGAGTAAAAAGAGGAAAGAATCTATGTCATATGAAAAATAAACTTTATATTCCTGAGATAATCTAATTACACATGGCTGAGTGTTTAGCATTTGTTCTGAGAGTCCAAGCAACATTATTAAATAAATGTGTTTAGTCTAGGTTGCCATGAAACATTTGCTAAATAATGCTTGAATCGTTACCCAAAATTCATATAAACATACGTAAAAGTAATAAATTTTATGAATATAGTTTCAAATTTGGTATATATCTGAACTTACATTAGTCATACTGATAAAAGCAGTTTGATTTTAACAGTTCATTGCTTCTTTGAATTCTACAGGTCAGTGCTAAAAAAAAATCATTGTATACAACTATTATCTCTCACGAAATAAGATCATGGAAATTGACTGTACATGCGAGTAGAATACTTTTTATTATACTAAAGATTGCACAGTGACTTTCTGGGTTTCTTTTATCTTTAAGTTTCACTTGGGATTGTCTTGCTGTCGAAACCTGCATGAATGAAGGCTGACTCACAGAAATCAGAGACATTGGACCTGAAGTAACATCCCTATTCTGATTTCAATCTGTACTTCAGCCTGAACCATTCAGTTCTTGGTGTTTGCTGGATCCCTCCTAGGACTGGAATTTCCTGGGAGATATCCAGTCCTTTGGAGGCTGTAAACAGTAAAACAAACAGCCTTTTTTTTTGTAGTGTTATGTCTAGTACTAACTGAATTCAGCACAGATTATTATTATTATTATTATTATTATTATTATTATTATATTTCAAACTTACAAATTTGCTTCATTTTAAGTCTTAAAAATTTCTCAGGAACATGTGTTCTTTTTGGGAGGAATTTCTTTAGTATAAAATATAAGTATAGAAGATCTCAGAAGATGGAAAGATTTTCCATGCTCATGGATTGGCAGGATTAATATAGTAAAGATGGCCATTTTGTCAAAAGCAATCTACAGATTCCATGCATCCCCATCAAAATTCCTACTCAATTCTTTATAGAGATAGAAAGAGCAATTTTCAAATTCATTTGGAATAACAAAAAAAACCCAGGATAGCAAAAACTATACTCAACAATAAAAGAATTTCTGGGGGAATCACCATCCCTGACTTCAAGCAGTATTACAGAGCAATAGTCATAAAAACTGTATGGTATTGGTACAGAGACAGACAGATCAGTGGAACAGAATTGAAGACCCAGAAATGAACCCCCACATCTATAGCCACTGATCTTTGACAAAGGAGCTAAAACCATCCAAGAGAAGAAAGAGAGCATTTTCAACAAATGGTGCTGGTTCAACTGGAGGTCATCATGTAGAAGAATGCAAATCAATCCATTCTTATCACCAGATACACTCAAAACTAATAGAAGAAAATGTGGGGAAGAGTCTCGAATACATGGGCACTGGGGAAAATTTCCTGAACAAAACACCAATGGCTTATGCTCTAAGATCAAGAATGGACAAATGGGACCTCATAAAACTGCCAAGTTTCTATAAGGCAAACGACACTGTCATTAGGACAAAACAACAACCAACAGATTGGGAAAAGATCTTTACCAATCCTACATCTGATAGAGGTCTTATATCCAAAATATACAAAGAACTCAAGAAGTTAGACTCCAGAGAGCCAAATCACCCTATTAAAAATGGGATAAAGAGCTAAACAAAACATTTTCAGCTGAGGATTATCAAATGGCCAAAAAACACCTAAAGAAATGTTCAACATCCTTAGTCATCAGGGAAATGCGAATCAAAACAACCCTGAGATTCCACCTCACACCAGTCAGAATGGCTAAGATAAAAAACTCAGGTGACAGCAGATGCTGGCGAGGATGTGGAGAAAGAGGAACACTCCTCCATTGTTGGTGGGATTGCAAACTGGTACAACCACTCTGGAAATCATATGGAGGTTCCTCAGAAAATTGGACATTGAACTACCTGAGGACCCAGCAATACCTCTCTTGGGCATATACCCAAAAGATGCTCCAACATCCAACAAAGACACATGCTCCACTATGTTCATAGCAGCCTTATTTATAATAACCAGAAGCTGGAAAGAACCCAGATGCCCTTCAACAGAGGAATGGATACAGAAAATGTGGTACATCTACACAATGGAGTACTACTCAGCTATCAAAAACAATGACTTCATGAAATTCATAGGCAAATGGAATGAACTAGAAAATATCATCCTGAATGAGGTAACCCAATCACAGAAAAACACACATGGTATGTACTCATTGATAAGTGGATATTAGCCAAAAAGCTCAAATTACCCAGGATGGAATCTACAAACCATAGGAAGATCAAGAAGGATGACCAAAATGCACATGTTCCCACTCCTTAAAAGGGGGAAAATATTCATAGGAGGGGATGTGGAAGGAAATTTTAGAGCGGCAGCTCAAGGAATGGCCATTCAGAGCCTGACACACATGTGGCCCATATATATATACAGTCACCAATACTAGATAAAATTGATGAAGTTAAAAAATGCATGCAGAAAGGGAATGGATATAGATCTCTCCTAAAAGACACATCCAGAGCATGTCCAGTACAGAGGTCAATGCTAGCAGCAAACCACTGAACTGAGAATAGGACCCCCTTGGGGGGAATCAGAGGAAGGATTGAAAGAGTTGAAGGGGCTTGCAACGCCCTAAGAACAACAATGCCAACCAACCAGAGCTTCCAGGGACTAAACCACTACTGAAAGACTATACATGGACCCAGGGTTCCAACTACATATGTAGCAGAGAATAGCCTTGTTGGGTCACCAGTGGAAGGGGAAGCCCTTGGTCCTGCCAAGGTTGGACCCCCACTGCAGGAGAATATGGGGGAGGGCAATCAGGGGGATGTATAGGAGGAATACCCGCATTGGGGGGGAGGGGAGGAAATGGGGACTTATGGACAGGAAACCTGGAAGGAGAATAACCTTCAAGATGTAAGTAAAGAAATATATAATCAAAAGTTAAAAAAAAATAAGTATAATAGATACTACAGAGTATGATACTATATAGACATAATTTATGATAAATTTTCAATATAGTGATTTAGTATGCTTTATATTATTATATATTATTGTTTATATTGTTATATGTATATATTTAAGTTATATATGTATAATATAATATATAATATATTATTTATATGTATACATATATAGCATAATTTTAATTTAATCTATAATATCAGTCCACAATTTCTGATGTTATTCCATTGCACAGGACTGAGAAACGTAAAGCAGATCAAAATAAATCACTTTCTAATACTTTGAAAGGTAACTATGTTCGATGTCAAATGCAGGTATAAAATTAGCTTAATTCTCTTACTAGAACCATCTAAATATATTTGAGAAATACCTTCTGATACTGATTTTTCTTTTTCTTTTTTTGACAAAATCCTAGTTTTCCTGGTTGGCATAAATTGCTCAACTAAAAGAGTACAGTTTCTATTCTCCATTGCCTGTGAAGGTCAGACAGACCCAGTGACAATTCACCAAGAGTCACGTACTATTTCTGGAACATCCTCTTAAATACAAGAGGTTTTTTTCCTAACCTCACTCTTTTATTATTGTTTAGGATCTTTTATGATTATAGCTGTTACACCCATCTGGCACCTACAGCTGATGGTGCTGGGGTTAATAACTCCATATTAATTGTCAGGTGGGTAGCTATAGATAAGAGAACTTGCATTTCACTGAAACATAGGGTAGTAATATCTGTCAACCTCAGATCCTTTCCTTTTGGGTTCCCTATGCGTTCAAGAGAAGCTATATTATTTATGTCTCTATTATTTGTGGGATTTTCCTTATAGATAGCATATAAAACCTAAAATCCAACGTTAGTAAAAGAAGTGGCAGAGAAAAATGTGACAAAATGAAAAGCAAGCAATTACTTGATTACAAAACATTTGGTTAAGTTGCTGCTATCTGTTTCATGGAGAGCACATGCTATCAGGAGATATAGTCAATGGGGAAATGCTAGGGAATATAAAATATTACCTTGATAAGAAGTCTTGTTTACAAATTTGCAGGCCGCAAGGAGCAAGCCAGTACTCAGTGTTTTCCTATGACTTCTGCATCAGTTCCTTCCTTGAGTTCTTGCTTTGACTTCCCTCAGTGATGGACCTGAAAGTTGTAAGTTGAAACACTCCCCTGCCCAATAGAATGGATTACTGTTGTAACTACATGACTGTTGTTATCTTTAGTAATGACTTGTAGACCAGAAGGCCCCATACTTGATTTCTAGCCTCTGCATTTTCACAGGGTGATATGCCACTAAATTACAGTGTTCTCATTCTTTAAAAATAATGACCAAGATGAGTGTTAGGTTCTTAGGTTTTATGGTCTACAATGTGATAACTTGTGTGAAGTGCTTCCCAGAGAACTTGATATTAAATAGAGGTGGCTATCACCCACTTCAAACATTGCTTTAGACGTTTTTAGTCAGTTTAACCTGTGACAAATCAGTGACAAATCAGTGAACTCAGGTAAAGGGGCTTTCAAGTGAGACTGCTGGGAAAAATTAAGTAGGATATGTATGTAGAATATATGTAGCTGTTCTCTCTCTCTTCCTCCCTCTCTCTCTCTCTTTCCCTCCCTCCCTTCTTCCCTCCCTGGCTTTGTCTCCATTTCCTGTTACCTATTCTCTTCTTCCTCCCCTTTCTTCTCATTCTTCTCCACTCATAACTAAGAATTATTATAGAAACCATTTAGTGACTATGACATAATAATCCTAGAGACTATAAAATACTGTATTTTCTGTAATTTGCTCTCTCTCTCTGTCTCTGTCTCTTTCTGTCTCTGTCTCTATTTCTCTCTCTTTCTTAATTCTTTGGCTTCTGTTGACACCCCCTTCTTATTCCAAAGGGAACGTGGATCTTTTCTCAAATCCGACTCCAAGTAGTCTCATCCATATCTTATAGCTACATATTGGCCATCTGTATCAAAATAGAAGTCCCATGCCATTCAAACACACAATGTGTGCACACACAAGCTTACACACAAATTCTCATGTTTTTGCTTAAATTTTTTTTTTCCTGGTAACTTTATATCTAAATGTTCTCATTTATGGCAAGTGACGTTCACTTTAACTGACCAATCTCTCTCATCGTTTTATCTTTACAGTTCTTGTTTTCAGACTTTCATAGCTCACCAACATTTTTTCTACTTATTTGTCCTTTAGGTTTTGACTGAAACTCACTCTTAAAATGACCTGTGAAAATTTAGTAATGAGCATTTTCCAGTTATGGACTTCTACTTTTAATATGACAGTGTACTTGGAGTTTTTATTCTGAAGAATTTTCTTTATTAATTTTTCCACAGATTTCTCTTACTTAAAGGGCATTGCCTTCTTTTACAGAAAGGATTTATATCTGTTTTGTGATTCACTAATGTCACAAAATACATCAGTGTCTTGAAGCCTTTTATGCTTCATAGCATCAACGTGAATCTACTTTAATGTTAATAAGAAATGTCTGCCAGGATGGTTTGTAAAAGTGTTTAAAATTAAATAAGTGATTCCCGAGAAATTTTTTCTTATCACAATACAACACTTAAAAAATCATTCCAACATCTAACTCTGAAGTAGCTATTCTTTATGATCATGCTGAAGTAGTTTTGAAGGCAAATTTCTTTCCTACCTGTCAAGTCATGTTAATCAAAATCCTATGTAGGTTATACAATATTAAAATTATTGCATTCACTTAGAATGATAAAGGTTTAATGGGGCCACATTGAAATGAGATTTCAACCTTGAAGCAAGCTCCTCATTTTCATTGTTTCTCACCAGCACACATCCAGGTGGGGTTTGTTTTGCCATTTTCCGAGAAGATGTGATTTTGTTCTGATTTGCATCCTGCTTACTAACTCATCTCCAGATAGCTCCACGATTTAAACACCGTTCTCCAGGTGTGATTCATTTGTAGCAAAAAATGCCATCCTCCATCTCGGTCGAGGCACATTCCTGGAATAAATGTCGCTCCTTAGGGCAATGGCAGGAGGGAGTAAGTTCTTTTGGGTTTTAATGAAACAGAAAAACAGACGCAATAACCACCATGAGCTCCATGTTGCTTCTCATTCAGTCCACTTTTAACTGTGCAGAGATTTTTTTTCTTACTCATTATGAAATTATTGTTTTCAGTTGTGTGAAGAGAGAATTACCCTGTTATGGAGAGCTATTTCTAGCTCCAATCTACACATAGTCAATCATATGCTATTGTGAACATATATATGTTCATATATATGTATATATATGTATATATGTTTATGTATATATATGTATATATGTGTATGTATATATATGTATATATGTGTATATATTACACATATACATATATATGTATATATATATATATACACATATATATATATATCAAATATAGCTTTTGACCGTGGCCGTTTTAGAATAGGACAAGAGTAAATGCATGCAAAGCCCGGGGCTCATCCACAGCACCACAGAAAGGATTTTAAAAGAGGGTGACATCTGCTTTCTTACTGCAATAAGCAATAATAAGTCTCATAAAAGATGGCAGTATAATACACGAGAAAAATGTTTGCATGTACTCTCTTTAAATCCTTTGTAACTCTAAGTACTTATTGATTTATTGTGGCCTTTTCCTCCAAGTGTTTCTGTTACCTCTGCTTTGAGACTCACATTTCTGATTTTTCTCTGCTGCCACTATCCGTAGGAAGTAGCCACAGGGAAGGTGCCCGTATTCTTTGTGAGACTGGAGCAAATAAATCATTTACCTTTTAAACAAAGGAAAGGGTGACTTCTTCACCTTTTTTTGATTCCTCTCTTTATTCTGCTGCTTATATGTCTCTGTAAATTTCTTTTCCCTGTAATGCTAACATAATTTCTCATTAGACGGACAATCAACACAAAATTAATGTCTCTCCAGCGTTAGACAGAGCTGGGGATACAGGCTGAGGTGATTGAGGGGGCCAGGTTAAAAGAACTAGAAAGCAAAACCTTTACCCTCCAGGAGCTAAAACATTAGGGCAACAAGTCACAGAGGAAGTAAAGAAAAGAAGCCACGTGTCTCCAAGTGCAAATTGACACAGGGCAGATGGAGAAATGACATGTTAGCCTGTGGGTGACTTTGTTGATGTTGACAGAGAGCCACTTCCACTGAGGGAAGGATGTGCTCACACAGAAGGTGACTCCTCATGAAATCGCTTGTCTTATTAGAGGTGTTGTGGGAAATTATGGAAAGGTTGATTTTGCAGGTGTGGAGTGAACAGCCTGGGAAAAGAAGTCAAGAGAGCAGGAGGCTGCATGACTACAGAGTCCTTAACCCTTTGTGTTGGGCAGGCAATTACTTCTTTTCGACAGCCTGGGAGGCAGAAGTTTTTACACTAAGGTGGACCAGGCTGGGAATCTGAAAGACTGAACCATCTGACCAATCCTCACTGTAGGAGTGCATGCTGACACAAGAAGTCAATCTTGTTTTCTGGGATACAGGCTTCTGAATGCATAAGTACGTCTGGTATGTCTATAAAAATGGCCCTGATTGCTGTTCCTGTTATCAATAGCCATACATTGCTTTTTATTTGTATTTTAAAGATGTAGCCTTTCTCCCTGTCTCAGAGGAAAATACTTGTATCAACAAGAATGAAAATCATCTTTAAAGTAAACGATTGTGTCCAGAATTTATATACTTTTATGTTTGAAAAATACTCCTATTTTTCTAAAGAAGATCAGAACATTGGTCAGTGACAGAGATGTAAAGAGACCAGTGATAGTGGTCATTCTACTTCTGTCCAGAGAAATGGGTAACTAGAATAGTTGCCTGTCTAGACACTTTACTACAGAGACTCTCCCATTAGATTTCTGCTTTATCCCTTAAAGTCATCTTTCTTTCTGACCCATTTCTATAGATGATATTAGAAGACTCCTTTATCAGTAACGTTTTTCAGTGACCCTTCAGACACTGGAATCAAACATGTACGTTGCTGTTTAAGATTCTGGCTGGTATGTCTTCCCTCTTTAGAGGCATACACCCTATTCTTGGCATGCAGAGTTTTGGGGATGGCACTACAGCGTGGAAAATTCACCCTCGATGGTACTTTATCATACATCTCAAAATAGTGCTGCCTTGACACTGATCTTTTCCCTCCTGGAATAATTTTATGATCATCTCAACATTCAAGGATATATAGTACTCGGATTTCTGAGTTACAGCAAATGATACATTGTGATATTTTTAAAGGAAGGCTTTAATAATTATTGTTTGTGATAAATAGAATAAAACAGCTCTATATATTAGGCTGAAATGTAGCAGGAATGCACTCTTTTGTGTAACAAATTAGATTCTAATAAGCTTCATAAATTCCTTCCTTATACTTTTTTTCTGCCTAAACACAAAATAATTGCCAGTATTTACGTGCATCTAAATAGCATGAAATCCTTTTTAAATATCATCGTATATTTAGAAATGTTAGTGTTAATTGTCTGTGATCCTTTCACATCACACCTTGGTTTGAAAAAGATTCTTTTTTGAAGAGTCTGCTTCATGGCAAAACGGAGATAAACTGGGGCCCACTTCAGAATGTGGAAGCATAATAGTCTGGAGAGGTTGTTCAGTGATGAAGGGATGTACTCATCTTCCACAAGACCCAAGGCTGACCATTTTGGGTCACCATTGGCTGTAACTCTAGCTCTAGAGGATTTGATGCTTTCTTCTGCTATACTTACATGCAACACACACACACACACACACATAAAGACAAAAAGTATTTTATTTAAAGTCATAGAAACATGAGCAAATCTCAGAGTTTGCAACAAATTCAAAGGGCCTCTTTTGAGAGGTGATATGAGAGATATAGATAGATAGATAGATAGATAGATAGATAGATAGATAGATGATAGATAGATAGTTGAGAGATAAGAAGAGAGAAGGAAAACTGTTTTCTGTTAACTATTCAATGCACGACAGACATTTTCTAAAGTTGTGTAGTTAGTAAAACAAACACTTTCCTTGTCTGTTGGTACTCAGTTGTCCTTTTCTTCTCTGCTTTTCTTACTTGCTAAAGCATGGAATGTCTTTATTCTGGGAAGTTCATCTTATTCTTGCCAGTTCTGACGATTGGTTTGCTACAGTACAAAGTAGGAATTTCCACCCTGTCTTTAGCTGCTTCTGAAGATGGACTTGCTCCTTACAGGGACATGTGGCCATCAACATCCTTTGGAATTCACATTGGCGCCATTATTCTTTAAAAAACAAACAAACACATGTTTAGCTAAGCATTCTCTTGACTCTAACACTTTTTTTTTATCACAATTTATATTATTAAATGTAGTCACTAATTTCTGTAGAATCGAGCTTGCGTAGTTCCTGCAGGAATCTCATCTATTATTGTATCTATTTGAACTATGAATAGTTCCTATCCATGAGAGCATCTTTCTGCTTAATTGGATGAGGATTATATTCTCAGGTGAATAGTAGTTTTTCATAGATGATGACTAAGGTCCTCAAAAGCAGAGGGGAAAAAAAACTACGTTTGTTGAGTCTGACAACCAATGAAATTAGGTACAGTTACTAAAATGTTATTAAGACATTTGTGACCTGGGATTATACATGTAAAAGCATATAGAAATGCATATATCTCTCCAATGAACTACCAGTACTTGTCTTCCAAAGTGGTAAGATAAATATCATTTTGAGATATAGAAACAAAGCAAAGGAAATTTATGCCATAGAAATGGTTATGGATACTGCCAGTGCTATTTTGGTGTTGGACTCACTGTGGCGTAAAATGCTAAATGTCTTTCAGTGGCTCATGGAAAGAACAGAATTTCCCCCCTTGAAGTTTGTAGATGCCTATGGACCACTCAGAATACTATGAATAATTTAGCTCAACTGTAGACTTCAGTTACCAAAATCACTAGGACATTTTATATAAGTAGCACCCCTATGAAATTAATAAATTAGCTTCCAAGAAAGAATAAGGTAAGGGCTTATCCATTTAAAAATATGGATTTTAAAATTAGCATTTGAGAGATCATGAAGATGGTTTGGCTATAAAGGTAGTTGGTATGAATGAAGCTTAATGGCCTGATTTGGTCCCAGGAGTCCAAATGATAGAGGAAAAGAACTGTCTCCTACAAATTGTCCTCTACCCTCCACATGTAGACCTTGAAGTGTGCAGTTCGTATACATAAATAAATATTTTTAAAATAAAAATACATAAAACTAAAATGTACATGTTGCTGTCATAAGATAATAATTATGGATCATTAGTTATTTCTATTGCTCACACATGGGCTGGTGTGAGACCCTCAGGACATATTTGCAGAGAAGACTGCCATGTCTGGCTTCAGTGGTTGAGGATGTACCTAATCCTGTAGAGACTTGATGGCCCAGAGAAAGGGGATCGGGGGGTACCCTCTAAGAAGCAAAAAGGAGGGTAGGTGAACTCTGGGAGGGGACATTCGGAATGTAAGTAAATAAAATAATTGATTAAAAATTAAAAAATAAGCTGTAAGCTAACTTATTTTTGTTTTCTTCATATATTATTATGCAGGCACACATCATTTCTTTATGTTGGAAATATTCAAAATTCAAGGAGAAATTTTGAAATATATTTTTGAGTTCAGTTTTTTGTAGCTACGTGTGTGTGTGTGTGTGTGTGTGTGTGTTTATGAGATTCCTTACAAATTTCAGTAGTTTTTTTTTCCTATTTTTGTGAAGAAATTCAATGACATTTTTATGGAAATTGCGTCTGTCTGTTACTTTATGACTCCTTTAACAATTTCAATTCTTTGAATTGAATATAAGATGTTTTAGACGCTTTTTGCAATGTCTTCAATCTCTTGTACATGTGTTCTACAATTTTCTTTCTAGAGGCTGTTCATTTCCTTGGTTAAATTTGTTTCTAAACATTTTGAAGCTGTTGCAAATGGTTGCACATGATAAATTTCATTCTCAGCTTTGGTATTTCATTGTGTATATATACACCACATATCCCTTATCCACTCATGATAGACACCTAGGTCCAGGCTGTAACTTGGTTGTTGTGAATAAAGCTGCTACAAACATGATTGTGTGACTTTTTTTAACCTGCTAATTAAAGTTTCTTTAAATTTACACCTGGTGGTGGAACAGGAAGCTCCCCAAAGTTCTAGTTTTTGAGAGGCCTCTATACTGTTTTCCATAATGGCTATTTTAACTTACATTGCTACTATAAGTACAAGATATAGCCTCTTTCTCTAGTCTTAGTTACTTTGTCTCTTTGAAAAATTATATGTTTCTGTCTTGTGTTTCTTCTACTTTTTTATATTTAGTGTCCCCTGCTACCCGTGTGTGTGTGTGTGTGTGTGTGTGTGTGTGTGTGTGTGTGTGTGTGTGATTTGCATATATATGTTTGGTGCCTGCAGAGGTCAGAAGGTATTAGTATTGTGAGATAGACTTTATGACTTGAAAATGAAATTTCCTGAGACGTTTATGTGTTGGGAAGTTGTTTGTCAGCTGGTGGGTTTTGGTTGGACCATGATGATTCTTTATAAATAGATTAATCCATTTATTAGTTCAAGTTTTGACTGGATTTTTGGGAGATGATGGAAGTTTTCAATAAGATGTTGTTGACTGGGGATGTGTCTTTGAAGAGTATGACTTCTGTCTTCCTCCTGTCTGCTGTGAGGTGAATAATCTCTTCTACATATGTTCAATGTCATGGCATTTTGCCTCACATTAGGTCCAAAGAAATGAAGCTAGCCTAGATCATAGGAAATCCTCTGGAACCATGAGTAGATATTTCAGAATAGATATTTATTCTGAATAGTTATTTATTTCCTTTAAACTTTCTCAGATATCTTTATTACAGGTACAGAAAACTAAGCAATATATCAGACAGTATCATGTATGTGTATGTGTGTGTTATTTAAATGGGAATGCACACCCACAAAATTCACTTGTAAACTTTCAATGTTTTCTTTGTTTTTATGTCTTCTTTTTTCTGTTTGTTACAAGCAGTCCCTAGCTAATTGTCTGGGCAGAACAATTAAAACCCAGATACAGTACATTAAACGTCTCTGAATGTACTTGTGGTGTTTGTATAGCATGACCACCCTAGAGGGAATTTTCAACAACTGTCTCAAATGTTCCCTCACTGTGTTCTCAAGATGAAATGAAGTGTTACGATTTTACTCGATCAATTTAAAGATGCCTGATTTGACTTTTGATATTTTATCTCCTTCTGTTCAAATGATTGGGACCATTTTAGATCCAGGAGCTGGAGTATCTGGGCCATCATTGCCTTTACCGTCCACAGTTATTGAATGAATATCTTACTGACTTTGGAGATGCTCTTTACATTTTCCTCAAAATAATTTCATGGTAAGCTGTTTGTCTCAGAAGATGAAAAGGCATTTATCCATCTTTCTTAGCTTATTAGTTTATGTGCATAAAAGATTTTCTAGCAATATTTCTGGTTGAAACTTCTCACATGTTGATAATCTTGGTCAATTCCATAGCAGGATTTGAGAGGGTTCCAGAGAAGAGCCTTTTTGTGCCTTTTGCCAATCGATGACAAATGGTCTCAAGTCATCTTCTATTCCAGTCCTTCTGAAATTCTTGCATGAAGGAATCCCTTAAGTCATAGCCTACTTAGTAAGAATTTTCTTCAATCAGATTATTACTATTATTATTATTATCATCAACATCATTTTCTGAAGTGCAGGTGTTGAGTCAGAAATCAAGTCTTGGGTCCTTAGAAAGTGAAGTTGCTCTGGGATTGGACAAATTGAAAAACAGGGATAAAGAACAAAGGCTCTTTTAAGCTTTGTACTTTACTGCCTGGTGACTTAGTGATTTCTGTACACCCATGTTATTCATCTTGCAAGGGGCATAGCCAATGGTGGAGGTCTATAGAGGTGGGGCTCCATGGAAAGAGATAACGGCCAGTTTTGCAAGTTACATAGATGCCCTATCAGAGACGAACAGGTACATGTGGACGTTTCTGCAGTTTTATTTCAGAGGAAAATAAACCTAGATGATATTGCTGTGGTTGCTATCATATCTAAATGATGCAGATGGGGCTTTGGAGCAGAAAGCTGGGACAGGCTAAGTCACAGTCCAATTTCTCAGTCTACATGAGTACTCATTTAGCTCTTCCCTGCATAAAGTCCAAGGGAAGTTCATTTAGTCTCCGCATGGACACTCCATCATTAAATCTTTCCTCTGGGTGGCATTTTCCTCTCAGATTTACAGCCATTGCTTCTCTCGACCTCTGTAAGCAGGAAGTAGCCACGTATTGCTGAGTTTTCTGAATCCTTGCTGCCCACAGCCAAATGAGATGCTGGCCTGAGCCTCAGTATTGCTCTCATGGAAGGTTCAATATATTTGGAACAAGAAGAAAAAAAAAAGCAAAAACTAAATAGCCTCCCGAAATGTAAACTTTTCCTGAGACAACTCTGGATTACAATTCTGATTTTAAAGTTTTATCTTCTAAAGAAAAGACTCCTTTAATTACCAATAACCCTCAGACTAGTTGGAGCAATATCCCCAGCAAATTCACAGGTTTTAGTTTTTATACTACGGCGATCAAGGATGCTAATTAAAATGCACAAGGTTCCTTCCGGTAGCTTGTAATTGACTCGGCTAGGGTTTGGGGGGTTGCTTTAATAAATGACCTTATGAGCTGTGCCACAAATGATATAAAGGCTTTGTTCTTGTTTTATTGTTGTTATTTGTTTTTCAATAACTGGAATGTCAGCAGCACTCTAGAGAGCTGGTCATCTTCTCCATTTTTACCTCGATTGTCTACTGCTAAAAGAGTATGAGTACTCTTAAGCCACTCTAGACCTCAGATATTGTGGCTATAGGTACCACGTATAGATATGGGAGAATGTTGCCTTGTTGATTGGATCAAGCTCAGTCGCTAACTCAAAGAATGGGGTTTCATCAAGTTCCAAGACTTATCTAGTGGTTTTTCTGTGTAGCATTGGATTTTCTTAGTTGCTTTGACAGTATTGCCTGATTTCATACCAGGGTGTGACAGTCCCATGGTTTGGTATGTTTCAGATAATTCTGAGTTATTTGGACTAATTCAGGATATTCAATATTGTTATTTTGCAGGTTAGAATGGTCATCCCTGAAATAAACAAGGACCCACTGATCTGAACTGCAAGACCAGCCCTGAAGCGGCTAGGTCGGTGTCTGGAGCACAGGGCATTCAGTCTCTAAGCCTACTGAATGGCTGTTCTGTGCTATTTTTTTCCCTTTTCCTTCCTAGGAAAATGCAAAAAGTGCTTTTCTTCACACCATTGGATAAATTACCTCAGGATAAATTGAATCCTGTTTACAGTCCGGTGGTTTTATGTAATCAATTTTTTTAAACTCAGGTTTCAAACTGGAACACCATAATAGCATCAGGAATTTGAGTAGTTTTTAAGAGTCCTTCCTCTCTCAACTCTAGGGCTAAAATTATGATTTTTTTTCTAGGTCCGAGCTCTTCCTTCTGCTACACAGCAGCCTTCAACAAGATACCCACTTTCTCCTCAGTTCATGCCCTTGCTTGAATATAACAACATTTCCTTTCATAACCTTTTTTTTTTTTTGGTGGAAGTCAAATGACATAATGTAAAATTATATTTTGTAGGTTTGAAATCTTAATAATCAGTGCCTTATGATTTTGGTGACTCCTGGTTTTCTCTCTATAAAGTGGCCAACTGTCTCTTCAGCATCGCTAGCTTTGTTACATCAGCCAAAGCTGAATGATGGTAAAAGGGGGGCTGTCAAAGGAGACAAAGGGAACAGTGAGGGCACAGGGAGGAAGACTGGCATATGGTGTCGGGGGAGGGGCTCCCAGAAGACGTTGGTCAATGGAAGAAATGCATGAGTGTGCATGCATATGCACACATCTGCACACACACACACACACACACACACACACACACAGCATGCATGTATAGAAGAAGCTCTTGCACATAAAATGCCATCATGAAGGGCAAACATGTCTCTGATCTTTCTTACCCATAGAAAACTCATTCTGCATTTCAAAGTGACAGCTGCAGCTATGATCTTTTAAAGAATTGTAATTGCTCTCTCGGCTGAGCATTTCTTTTAAAGTGTCTAAATGAGATCTCATAGGTTTGTTTGTAGTCCTTTACTTGAATTATCCGTTAGCTAGGTAGCTGCGGCGTTCATCAAATGTAAAGTAGAACGTGGTGTTTTGGCAGGCCGGGTGTGTAACTGGCTCTGCAAACATCCTCCAAGGTGTTGTGGATGACTTTCTCAGCCTCCACGTGAGGTCCTAAGGTTATGAGAGTCTGGTTAGCATGCAGATGCACTTGCAACCCATTTTTTATATTTTCTGTCATGTCAGTCTGGGTCTGGCTGGAATCTGTGATCTGAATGACTTTTAAGCAACGGGTATTCCCACACAAATATGAAGATCTCTCGTCTGGTCAATGCACGTGCCAACAACAGTGTTCTGGGACCAGGTCAGCCTTTGCTTCAGTAGCTCCTGATTGGTTAGAAGGCCCCAAGATCCTGAGCTGTTGGCCCATAGCCATTTTCTTGTCCTCTGTCTCATCCCAAATAAAAGCTTGGAGATGTCCCTCGGGCAGTTTTCTCTCATTTCTTTACCTCTTATTTTGAGCCTTGAAAGCTCCTGGGTGCTTTAAAAAAATGTCCCCAGATTTTGGCAGTTTTGGTTGTGGTCGGTGAGTCACAGAACGCAGCAGCCATTTTTATTTGCCATTTTTGGTGTGGTCCAGGACTGCAGAGTGGTGTGCTCCCTTGAGCTAAGGAATGTCTCCTCAGGAGCTGGGAGCGAAGCAGGAGAGAAACAAAACTTGATCTTTAGCACAGGGGCTACTGTCATGCATCAATCTACATCAAAAGGCCGGAGGCTTCCGGCTAGCCCTCCCCCCTCTGGAAACCCTCACATACCTCAGATCCAAGGCGGCTAAAAGAAATGTGAGGAAGCGTAGTTTCACAGGAATTAAGTCTTGCAACTTAACAGGCAAACAGCGGTGCCCCAGAGGCCCTGCCTCATAAAACGGTCGTGTTATTTATTTATCTGCTTTTTTCAACACCGGCGTTCTGTTTTGTTATCAACTTTGCAATTCGGTGGACAAAACGAACAAATGGGAAAAATAAAAGAAAAAAAAAAACCTTATTGCTTGGTTTGCTAAAGTGGGGGAGAGAAGGAGAGAGAGAGAGAGAGAGAGAGAGAGAGAGAGAGAGAGAGAGAGAGAGAGAGAGAGAGAGAGAGAGAGACATAATATCTATGGAGCAAGAAAGAGTGTGACTGAATTTTTATTAATGGTCAATAAGCCCAGATGGATGTGTGGTAACGTTGCTGAGAGTGTTACAAAGCAAATCACCGTGTCACAAGAAATATTATTAAATTCTATAATTTCCTTTTCTGAAACTAGTTTCTCTGGATGGAGTTGGAGAAAGAAAATTACATTCAATATTCACCTTAACCGAAAAGCAGCTGAGTGTGGTGGCTGATATCCTATAAATAGCAGATCTGTGACCTCATTGCTGTTCTCTCTCTGCCTAGCAGTTTCCAGTTGAATAGAAAATTGTCAATCATCTGAGGAATCTGGGCATATAGGGAGCTTATTTGGCTTCTGGTGTGGTCCTGGTCCTTCTTTAGTGGCTGGGCACGGTATCTCTGAGCAAAAGCCAGCCTGCTGTCTGTTTCAACAACTTGTCTGCTGTCTGTTTCTTTGTCTCCATTGCCCAGGTAATTGCAGTTGTGTGGAATTGGCCTAAGGTGACCTTGAAAACTGTTTTAACCTTTCGGAACCTCGGGTTATCCATCTGTAAAGTGAGTGTTGGAGCTCCTTGGCCTCATTTCAATAGAATGCTTTGAGAATTGATTAGATAGTGTGCATAAAGCAAGTTGACCTCTCCTGAAGGAATACAATGTATGATTTTATTTGCTGGCCTCAAAGCTCTCAGAGCAGGCCTCTTCAGTACAACGTGGTCATTCTCCTAGCTTTTGGGTTGCTTGGAGAGGAAATTCACACCATTCAGGGCAAAACAATCCACTCTAGCTTCTAAATGGGGGATTGTCTGTCGACGGAGCACAGATTCAACAGATGGTTGCCAAACCTTCCTCTTGATTTTGTGCTTCTTTAAGCTGTGTTCATTAAAACTTCAACTGGCAGATAACTTTGTGGAGGCCTCGTGGAAGGGCCGGGTGGGTGGATGAATGGCGGCAAAGTCAAGGATGCAGCCTCTGGAGCCTGGAGACTCATTAAATTAACATGTAACAGATCAAGCGGGTTTCCGGTATCCTCTGGGCAGTTAAGGCTCTGAAGTTGTTTGTTTCCCACGGGTCTGCAGTGCTCCTATGGAGGTCAGTGTTTTAGCACCTCACTAATAAGAGTCTTTTTCCGGATCTGAGCACTTGGGCTCCATGTTTATGCTCAAGTTCCTTTTTTTTTCCCCAGAACAGGAACCTGGAGCAAGGGCTTTCTAGGGGTGTGGTGGGGGAAGGGATCAAACCTCTCTCTGTTTTCATTTTACAGCCTTCACAGAAAAGCACCACAGCACAGATATTTTTATGCCAAAGGCTGCCATTTCTGCACCCCTTTCCCCTCTTCTTTGTGGCCACGCATCCTCGCGTGTGTACCTGTGCCCATTGTTCAACTTGTGAAATTTTCATTTATCTAACAAATGTCTTGCTTTACGGAACATTTTGGCTGTGTCCACGGATCATTTTTTTTTGTCACAAGAAGTGAATGTAGTTCTTCAAATGATTTCTTTCTTTCTTTCTTTCTTTTTTTTTTTTTTTTTTTTTTTTGTCAACTTGGGAACCAAAATAAAATTGACATTCCCAGAAAACAAAAGGTGCCTCGGAACTCAGAGGCATTTACTCTGAAATAAAAAATTTGTGTTTACTCGGAGCTCAGTTTCTGTTGAAAAACAAACACCAGAGACCCTCAGCAAAAGAAGAGAAGCCCCCCTGCTGACACATTCTCTCCTTGATTGATGGTGTTGTCTTGGCAAAGCAGCTACAGAAATGGGAATCAGAACAAACGGGTTGGTGTTATTCAATAAAATACCTTTTAAAAGAGAAAAGAAATCATAAAATTCAAGGGATTGCATTTGAAATGGTGGCATCTAGCCGTCCCAATTTGTTCTCTGGGAAATAAAGAAAATCGGATTGAGCTTTGTCCCCTCTCCTGTGAGACCAATGTGATTTGAAGGACTTGAAGCTGTATCCGCATATGCAGCTTGTATCCGGAGGTACACACAGGTGGGCTCATGCTCACCCTGCTTCCCAGAATGATCCACTTCCTAAGTTTCACAGGCTGGAACTTGGAGCTTTATAACACGGGAACACTGCTGAACCAGTCTAAGCACAGTTGAAGTTTCTGGGTTGTTCTGAGGGCCTAATACAGTGTATGGCACGTGTTACCTCAGTTTCTCCTCACGATGGTCTTCAGTATCCAGGGAGAGAAATGGTACAACAGCATCAAATACTAAGTTATTACTCAAAGGTCACACAGGCAGAGAAGAACAGAGATGGGATTTGAGCTTTGGTAGACTAACTCCAAAGCTTATCTTTTTTTTTTCTACATAAGCCTACCTTTAAGTTTTATTTTTTAAACCAGAAACACTTGAAACTGTTACTTAATTTTCTAAAACTAGAAAACCAGTTTTCTTTTTTCCTTTCTTTCTTTCTTTCTTTCTTTCTTTCTTTCTTCCTTCCTCCCTCTCTCTCTCTCTCTCTCTCTCCCTTCCTCCCTCCCTCCCTCCCTCTCTCTCTTTCTTTCTTTCTTTCTTTCTTTCTTTCTTTCTTTCTTTCTATCTTTATTAACTTGAGTATTTCTTATTTACATTTCGATTGTTATTCCCCTTCCCGGTTTCCCAGCCAACATCCCCCTAACCCCTCCCCCTCCCCTTCTATATTGGCTTCCCCTCCCCATCCTCCTCCCATTACCGCCCTCCCCCCAACAATCTAGTTCACTGGGGGTTCAGTCTTAGCAGGACCCAGGGCTTCCCCTTCCACTGGTGCTCTTACTAGGCTATTCATTGCTACCTATGAGGTTGGAGTCCAGGGTCAGTCCATGTATAGTCTTTAGGTAGTGGCTTAGTCCCTGGAAGCTCTGGTTGCTTGGCATTGTTGTTCATAAGGGGTCTCGAGCTCCTTCAAGCTCTTCTTTTTAAGTATTGGACTTAGACTATCTCTTTTATAAACTACAAAAACAAAGAAACCCTAAGACGACATTGGGACCTTTCGGTGCAGTCTCTTCTCTGCCCTAGCATTGTCCTTCTCTGCTTTCAGCCATTTTAAGTGATTTGCTCTCCATTTTCCCTGCCATTCCTCCTTACTTGAATATCTTTGAACTCACAGCAAGCATAACATGGCTCACGAGCCCTTGTCTCCTGGCTGCTGCAGGAGTCTATTAAATAGCCTGTCAAATCGTGTGAAGCTCTCAGTCAAGTAACTATATCCACCATTTTGTCTCTACCCCGACTGGACATGTAAGCCTCAAATCCTATCTTCAAAGTGAAGTTGGGGAATGTGAGATGGCAAAACGCGTAAATCATTTGCCACCAAGACTGATGACCTCGGTTCAGTTTTCACTCTCCCATGGTTGAAGGTAAGAATGGACGCCTGCAAGTGGTCCTCTTACCTTCATTGGTCTGCTGGGGACAAACACGTTCCTTCCGTCCTCCACAAAAACAAGCAAACACACACACACACACACACACACACACACACACAAAAGGAAAAACCAGCTACTGTAAATGTAATAAATAAGCTAAAAATAAATTAAAGAATACTTTTAAACTTTTGATATATACAAAAACAAATCCCTGGTCTACTTTCTCTCATGATTTTGGAGCAGAGTTAAGTTCAGAGTCAGTACTTCATCTTTACTAACTCCCCAATCTGAGGGGAGAGGGTCGTTCATTTTCACACATTTACACAGTGGTGATAATACATGAAGTAACATAATAATTTTATATCCATTTTTAAAAAGAAATTAATAATTAGGACATTGGGGATAGAGAGATAGCTCAGTGGTTAAGAGCATTATCTGCTCTTCCAGAGGTCCCAAGTTCAATTCTCAGCAACTACATGGTGGCTCACAACCATCTGTAATGGGGTCTGATGCCCTCCTCTGATGCGAATGAAGACATTGTACTCATACACATAATAAATAAATCTAAAAAGTTTAGGACATTGATATTTGCAAGAGGAATTTTTTGAAAATTTCGAGGAAACTTCTTTTAAGACCTGGGATGGTAAGGTGTATGAATTCGATGGGATCTGGAATCAGAAGACACACTACTAGACATGTCACATGTCTGAGGAAGCCTCTCCAGGAAGGTTTGACTGAGAGGAGGGTCTCCTCCAGAGGGTAGATGTGGGATGATGTCACAGGTGAGACAGGTACAAGATAGAAGGAGGCCTGCCATTGGATGAGAAGGAAGGATGGGAGGGAGAAAAGTTTGAAGGAAGAGGAGGAGACTGGAACAGAAAGGAGAAGAGACAGGAGGGACAGGAAGAGAAGCCATGGCAGGACAATATGTCAGGTGACGTTAAGATTCAACTCTGTGTATTTACAGGTTGTTATTAATGTTCTTAAGGGATGGATGGTACTGGGCTTTGTATGTCTAGGTGGGCAATTATATCTTATCAATTGGGTCAAAGGTTATTGTGTTGTGTGTTGTTTCATGTGTTGATTTAAGTGTAATGGAGTATGGGGTGGCCGGTCTGGGCCACCACGGAGTTGGGATGTGTGTTTCTATCATGGAAACCTGCCTTGGGAACTAGATAGATAGAGAGATTGCTGACAGCTCAGAGAGAGGCATTTGGCAGTGTGATATGGGATGGAGCAGAGAGGGTGAGAGGCTTTGCTGGCTGAGAATCAAGATATCCAGCAGATATCTTGGGGCACTGTGGTGCCGGACCTAGTGGGGGATAAAAGACAACCTTACATTTTTATTTTTCATATTTTTACAATAACAGGTAGAGCCTTCTGGTAGGAACCCAGATATAAGGAGGTCCAAAGAGCAAGCAAGGGTAACTGTATACCTGGCTTTACTCTTTGCTGTCCATCTATCTCCCTTATTGTTGCTGCTGTTGCTATGATGTCATCAGCCACCTTGCTTGGTCTTCCAACATGGACTGAAGATCAATGGCTCGCTGGAAATGTGTCAAGCTTTCAGCACCAGAATGAAGTATCTACCCTGTTGAGCAGCTACGACGAGCTCACAGCTTCTCCAGATGCAGAGGCCACTGTTGTCTACCCAACCAGTATCATGTAAGCCAATCTAATAAACCATCTTTCACACTATGAATCCATTCTATTGGTTTTGATTCTTTGGGAAACTCTGGCTAATACAAGCTCTGACAGAAGTTTGTGTGACCATAACATAATGTCATGCGGACATGAACATGGTATCTTGCTCTATTCTCCATCAGAAAAAGTCAGTGAATCTGATGCTATTTTCAAATAGTTCCAACTCAATGTCAAAAGCAGTTAAGGACTGCAAACTGATCATCTTTCAGAGCACAGGTGACAAAACATAAATAGCAATAGGGTTGGAAGCTTTTGTTTCTTTGCTACAAGCCCTGTTTCCTCTCTGCGTTACCTAGCGTGGGATTCCTGTAGTAAAACAGCACACTGGTTGGTTCAAACAAGAGCAAAAAACCTAATAATTCGATAGTAAGGGTCCTTTGGAATGAAACAAAAATGAAGAGAACTGGCATAAAATAATAAGATCCAACTTCCCAGGGTCCCTTTACTTGAAACCCAGCAAGTTCACCTGCCAGGTGGAGAATTTTTCTAGAATGGAGTTTGTCTGTGTGCATCTTGAGCAGCTGTGTTCTGGACTACATTTCCTTTTCCTGGAGCAAAAAATCTTTTCTTTTAGGACAAAAGGTACAAAGCAATTGACGATTGAATTTATGTTTGTGACTCTAATAAAGATTCAGAAGGCAGAAGCTTTTTAAAATGAGTCATACAGGGAACTGAAGTGACTGGGCAGCAAGTACTCAAAAGCCTTTTCTCAAGAGAATGCTGAGCACTTTAAAAACCATCATTAGCAAGAGATGGTCCTACTGGAGCTTGTTAGGGAGCCAGAATAAACAGAATAAAATAAGAAAACATGGTAACTGTCTTAGTAAAGGCTTCGGGAATTTTCCATTTTATCGTACATGCGTTTTTAGGCTTTCTAAATTTGCTTGCCTCTTTCGGTAAAATATTGGTCCTGGATAATAAAATTATTTAAAAATGTGTGTGTGTGTGTGTGTGTGTGTGTGTGTGTGTCTGATTTTTGTCTCTGGGCTTTCTTTTTGGAGCCACATACGTGATTAAGACTTTCAGTTAGTTGTCTTGGAGACTTCTGCTTGCAAATAGCATGAAGGCACACTTCTTAGAAGATGGTTGGTAGAAAGAGGAAAAGGGAGAATGGCTTAAAAGGAAATTATGGAGAGGGAAAGGCAGAAGCCAAGCTAGTTTGAAATTCAAGCTCTTTTGTCACTTCCTCTATGCTAATTCACATATTACTACTTGTAACCAAGTGTGACTGATTGCAGTTTTGGCTGTTTTGGTGGTGAGGGTAGTACTGAAAATGGAACCTACAGTCACACACATGCCAGGCAAGTGCTTTTTCCTTCACATCCTCTGTCCAGTTGTCCACGATTTATCAAGCATTGTTTGAGACTCATGGGTATAAGAGTGTGTGTGTGTGTGTGTGTGTGTGTGTGTGTTTGCCTAGTTGCACAGATGATTGAAAATGAGAATGAAAACTATTTTAAAGCTATTTTTTAAGGACTCGAAGCTCACCAGATGGTTGAACCAGCTATTGAAAACTGGCAATGCACTCTGAATAAGAGCTCACACAAAGAGCTGTGGTAACTGCTGTGGTGCCATAGTTGCTGTAATAATTACTCCACCAATCTCCTGGTTTTGAGTTACTTCTGTCATTGATTCCCTAAAATTCAAAGTTTATGGAACTCAATTATATCACCCAAGAGACTCTCAGGTTCTAGGACTGAGCAGAAAGTCTGGAGCAGTTGCAGCACATCATCTTGGTGGGAAAGAGTCCGAGTACAGGTTTTTGCTTTTTACTTTTTTGTTTTTTAATTTAAGGGAGCTTTGCAGTTGGTGTGGCATCACTACACGGCTGTGTAAAGAACTTTGAGCATATATATATGTCAAGTGAGCATTCACAGAAATCCTGAGTGTGTAACCAGTGACTTTTGGCCCAAGATCCTGATTTCGTCAGGGGACTGTTTTTCTCTCCAGAACTTTGCTGTTGTGGTGGTGAAATCTGTGTTTCTTTTACAGAAACAAAGAAACATCATGGGGGTTGGGAGAGATGGGTTTAAATGAATAAAAATAGCCATTTGTGAAAGTGTTCTGCCTGTATGGAACTTTATTGTCCCTTGTTTGGATTGGTTCTATCTAGTTACCTGTGGTTAAGACCAGAAGGTGAGGCTAAGTAGAAACACAGGTAATTGCCTGATTGCCTTTCATGCTTTGTCCCTGGCAAATGAATGCATATTTGGTTGAAGCTGATTGTGAACTACTTAGCACAAATGGAGCAAGTCAAGTTTTGTACTCTCAAGCAATCATACTTTGCATTTTACTAGTAACTTTAAAATTACAATTAAGCACATTGTGTAATTCAGCTTCTTTCAGAAGTGAATCTAGCCTGAGTCTCAGAACACTTGGTCTCTAGTTTTTTGTTTGTTTGTTTGTTGTTGTTGTCTTTGTCATTCCTGCTTTTGTAAATGGTTAAAACATTTGTCGAATAGCAAATCTAGAGTTTTCACGTTGCTGTCTTAAGGTTGTGTTTGTTGTCAAAGGATCCACCAGCAAGTCCAAAGATTTATCGGAATGATAAATAGGTCAGTCTCTCTGACTGCCTGCACTTACTCCTAATACAAAGTGCTAATCACAAGTATTTTCTGGATGAAGTGATGACAGATGTTACCAAAATGTTCTTATTTCCTATAAACAAGCCCCTTTCAGTACACACACACACACACACACACACACACACACACACACACACACACAGAGATGTGAACGACAGCAGAAACACACCTCTTGTTTGGGAAGCGGCTGAAGGAAGTGGAGAGTTTCAGAAAGTAGCCAAGTGCCAAGAATCAGGCAGCATTTTTTGCATTCCAGAAAGAATCACAAAGTGTAGGGGGGGCTAGAGAACCGGCCCTGAGAGTGGGAATGGTATCTTGTGGGGGGAGGGGAGGAGAACGGATAGCTCTTTATATCCTTCTTTTCTAGGGGGGGAAAAAAGAGCAGCCAGCAGAAAGGAGGCAGGGATCAACGTGGGGTGAGGGTGGAGGGACTGGCTACTGCTGAGCCAGTCAATAGACAGATTGTTCATCACACGTTGCCAGAAGATTAGCTGAGCAAATGCACAGACAATGCTGATCACTGACTTGAAATGCATCAGTTCTTAGGAGGAGAACAAAGCCTGTCTAGATCACTACCCTACAGCCCAACCACACTCATGGCGCCCAGCTATGCTTAGCATCTTGTTTAGAGCTGAGCAATGTGGGCACCCTGGCTCTTTGTATCCCCTAACAGATACTCTCTCATCTCCAGAATGGCCTAGAGAGATAGAGATCTTATTTCTCCCGGGCTCTCCAGGGACAGTGGTCTTATAATCACACCCCTGCATGTGCCAGCCCTTCCCCACATCAGCTGGGTATCTCTTTCTCTTTAATCGGAGACAGCAGATATCATTGCGTTCTTACAACTTGGCCCCTTTCTCACACTGACCTTGCAAATGCAGGTAATCGCATGGGAGAAGAATTTAAATTCCTTTCCAAGAGCATTCAACAGAACCTGCAGTCTCCAACAGTTATAAATATATTTGAATATTTTAAAGTTGTGAAGTGAAGTTAAAAAAAAAAGATCGCTTTTTATCCTTTCTCCAAATATTTTTCAGACAAAGACTCTTTATTATTTGTTTTATCTGGACTTCTCCTCTAGTGATTTGACTTCGCCACCTTGCTCTGAAAGTTCAGTTTGGGCACCCAGGAAATAGATTATGACCTTGGGTTGACACTAATTCTGAGATGTCCTAAATTTTGAAAGAGACTCTTCATGCAATATTACCATATCCATTAAATGTCACCTTTCCATTTAATTGATATTATAATTGCATTCTATATATGTAAAAATAGTCTTGATAGTTTTTATAGATTTGTGTTATTCTTTATTAGAGGCCTTTGTCTCTTCACAAGATAAAAGAGCTTGGCTCTCTTCATAGGCTCTTAATAGGATTCACCAGCACTGAAACACCAGAAGGCTCCCTGTCTTTCCAAAGCTTCAGTGACATTGTATACCTTAGTGGGCTGGCAGTTTGGTTTCCCCTTTGTGCTTTCTGAATCCACAGCTCCGTCTTACTTGATTTTTTTTTAATTTACTAACACCCAACTTCTTTAAATTAGCCAAATAATTTTCAAACACTTCAAAATATTTTGTAGAAGCAAAATCCACTATTTCTATTTCTTCCTTTCTTCCTTCCTCCCTCCCTTCCTTCCTTCTTTCCTTCCTTCCTTTCTTTTTCTTTTCTTTTTCTTTGCAGTTGACCAGGCCATTGTTTAAATATAAAAGAGTTTGGGAAGAATTACTTGCAATCTATTTCAAAGACAACAGATTTTTAATCATGTTCTTTAAGCAAATGAGTATTTTAGAAAATCTTACCACCACCGTCCCCACTAAAAACCCCACTATGAAGGCCAACAAGGATGTAAACAAACAACTGTGGTGTAAAATTTAGAGGCCAATGAATGGACAATGCTCACTTTCACTGGTAAATTAGATCAAATGCAGATTCTCATCAATTTGGCCAAAAGATGGATAATATCTAGTGCTGGCAAAAATGGAGAGAAGAGTAGGAGTGTCACTTAATTAATACTGCTCTATTTCCAGTCAACTTGCCAATAATCTGTCAAAGGTTATAAAATTGTACATTCTTTCATCTGTTGGTTCCATTTTTCAAAAGTCACCTACAGGAACTGCAGATGTGACTCTAACATCTTCCTCTCCTCTTTTAAAGAATGCTTATACAGAAAAATTTAATCAGTGGTATCAATTTTATCTTTATAGCATGAGATAAAATGTGAGAGATAAGGCGAACAGCTCACTGTCATAGAAATAGCTACACCCCACACTGAATCTCAGGATGAAGAAGATGAATCCTAGAGACAAGCATTTCATAGATGTAAAAGAGAAGGGAATGCCCACAATGTATGTGTATAAAACTATGAGCTGTGGTGGTTTGAAAATGCTTGGCCCAGGAAGTGGCACTATTAGGAGGCGTGGCCTTGTTGGAGTAGGTGTAGCCTTGTTGGAACATGTAAGTGTGTCACTGTGGGCGTGAGATTTGAGAGACTTTCCTCCTAGCTGCCTGCAGAGGACAGTCTCATCCTGCCTACCTTTGGATCAAGATGTAGAACCCTCAGCTCCTCCAGCATCACACCTGTTTGCACAATGCCATACTTCCCATGATGTTGATAATAGACTGAACCTGTAAGCCAGCCCCAATGAAATGTTTGCCTTTATAAGAATTGCCTTTGTCATATTGTCTCTTCACAGCAAATGGAAACTCTAAATTAAGACAACAAGTATCTGAGAAGATAATATTTCGTGGCCATATAGTCAACTCAAGATAAACAAAGGCTTCCAACCAAGAAAGACAAGGTAGGCTTTGTTGTGTGTAATTTTCAAAAGCATGCTGTGTGCTCCACTGGCTACCTCTTCCTCCTGACTAGCTTTGCCAAGCTGCTATCAACCGCCCCATCTTCTTTCTTTCTCCTGCCCACTGTAGCTCTGTGGAAGGAAAACACTAGACAGCTTTATTATTTAAGAACTAGCCAGATAACACATTTGCTGGGCACAGATATTTCTTGCCCTTACCTCATAAGCTAGCCTATATCAGCCATCCATTGGTGGCAGAGGCTTACATGGTTTGCACCCTTCTTGTTCCAAAGTCTGATCTGAAGAGCTCCCTTCTCTCTCTGGGCATCTTCTCTACCTCCTCCTGGGACGCCAAAGTCCCACCTTTTTTCTTTCGCCTAGCAATTGACTTCTGTCTTCTTTATTGACCAAATCAAGAACCAATTAGGGAAACAACACCTCCCCCACTACAAGGTTTAACAAATAATTCTGGGTTTTCACAACTAGTTTTATTTCAACAACACAAACCAACAAAAAGAAGGTACTTTCAAAAACACAGATTAGTTGGAATTTGGATAAAGAGAATGGTAACTAATAATGATCCGTAGGAAATAAACTTGCATATTGGGTGGAAAACTAAGAACATCGGTTTATTTATGACTAGTTCACCACATAAAATTAGTTCTTCTTTTACACTTGTCTTGAAAATAAGAAATTCATTTGCAAGTCTTGAAAATTCCCCTCCCACCTTAGTATGAGTGATATATTAGGTGTCTCCTCCTACCTTAGTAAGAGTGAAGTATTAGGAAATAAGTAAAAGTTAATACAAATGCTGTATTATACATGACTTTTTTTTTTTTTTTGGTTTTTTTTTTTTTTTTTCGGAGCTGGGGACCAACCCAGGGCCTTGCGCTTCCTAGGCAAGCGCTCTACCACTGAACTAAATCCCCAACCCCTATACATGACTTCATGAACAAGAAAAAGAGCAAATGCAGAAAACTATATCTACAGGAAAAACACAAAATATACATTACACAGGAAATCCACAAAACATACATTACACATATTTTAATCTTCCACTGTATCGATTATGGTTCATGCCACTACAGATGGGTTGCTATAACTTTCCATTTGATTAGTTGACATGTTAGTTGACTCCTTTAATATGTGACGCATTACTTCTCTGTATGTTAGGTTCCTATTTATTTTAATGTGCAGCTGACAAGATCTTTGAGCACTGTGTACTGACACCATCTTCCCAGCATGAGGCTTCCTTTCTGTTTGTTTTTTTAAACAGAGCGTTGAAATATGGCGAAAGAATGCATGTGTTGTGTATGATAGAACTGATTTCTTTACTGTTCGTCTTTAATGTATCAATCATTTTGTTTCCTAACTCATGACCCACTGTGTGTTCAGAAGTCATGCGACCTTTCTCGTATCGTCTGTGGGGCTGAGACTAGAGCAATAGCGCAGAAATAGTCCTTCCTTCTTTGTTGCTCTCCCGTCTTTGACTTCTGAGTTGCACACCTCTTCTCTGTGTTTATGAAACTGTGGCAAACCAACAGGCTGGCTTACAAACAGGGTCAAAAGAAGGAGGCTCTTTACATATCTTGATCAAACTTTTTTGTGGGATTACTTGTATGATGGATATTGTCATAAAATTGTTGCTCAATATAGTTCAAGATCTTATTGGAAAGATAACTCTCGGTAAGAACTGTCTTCGTTTTCTTATTTCTAAGTTAAAAGTTTACTTAGTGTAGGTGGGAGAGGCTCACATTCGTCGATGCCACACCCAGTTGTGGGAGGACAGCTTTTGGGAGTCGGTTCTTGCCGTATACTGAGCTTGTCTGTCTTCGCTGTTGTGAGTCGTTGACTTCAGGCTAGCTGGCTAGCAATCTTCTGGCCTGTTCTCCTGTCCCAACACACATCTTGTTGCCATGGGAATGCTGGGATTACAATTTTGCAAGCATCAATCTGCCTTTTTACCTGGATTCTAGCCTTGAACTCAGGCTTGTATAGCAAGTACCTTATCTGCGGAACCATCTCCCTTCCTTGTCTTTTACGTTGTCTGAGCAGGGTGTGCTGGTAAATCTAAACTGAGCAGCTTCTTCAGTGCTTGGAAATGAGTGTTGCAAATATATCTACTTTTCATTTCATTTCACCGGATGAACAGCTGTTAAAAAAGAGTAAGAAAAAAAAGCATTAAATATTTTGTGATATAAAACTGGTTTCCTGTTGATTTCTTGGAAAGAAGGCTCACTGAATGTAAATAATTCTATAATTTCATTGGTTTAATCATATATTATATGATTTATATATTTATAAATAAATATAGAACTTGTATATATTTATCCCATATGAAAAAAGCTAAGCGAATAATAAGTAAAAAATGCATAATGATTGTCCCTGTTTTCAAAGTACACATAGTTATGTGTACACCAAACAGAAGAAAGCATATTCTGTACAAGGCTGGAAGTGAGCCACAATGGTGGGAAACACCAGCGGGTCATGGGTACCTCATGGAAGGACAGGGAAAGAGGAAGTGGCACTTCCTAAGAAGGGGAGCGTGGAAAGAATGGGGAGCAGTGTGGGGAAGGTGGGAAAGCTAGTGTAGAGTGCTGGGGAGGAGGGACTGGGGTCAGGTTCCCAGATACTCAGTTATGAAATGCCATGAATAAGGACCATTGATCTTAAGACAGGCATTTATAAAACTGAAACATCTCTGCGGTGTATTAAATGATCAATAGTGTTTTAACAATCTGGCATGTTGCAATTGCTCTAAGTCAGGTGGCAGCTATTCCCCAGCTGTGCAAACTACTTTATTTTTGTGTGACAGTCTGATAAGATCGAGAGATGCGCAGAAAGAATTCATCTTCAATCAATGTGATTGCAAGTTAGAAAGTTAATGCCTAGGAACTGGGGAGACGGCTCAATGTTGCTTACCACATAAGCTTGAGGTCCCGAGTTCAGCTCTGCAGCACCCACATAAAATGGTGGACATGGATGGCATCGTGGGCCTATATTCCCAGAACTGGGTGGTGGAGACAAGAAGATGCCAGACCAGTCAGTCTAGCCAGGACAGATTTAGTGATAAGGGTAAGCAGATAAGGTGGAGTGCAATCTAGGAAAACACCCAAAGTTGATCCCTAGCCTCCACATGTATACTTACTGTTTAATACATTTGTACACACGTGTGTGCATGCACACATGCACATGCGTGCACACACATGTGCACACTGCAGGGGGTGGAGAGAGAGAGAGAGAAAGAGAGAGAGAGAGAGAGAGAGAGAGAGAGAGAAATCCTAGAGAATGAACTTTAAGATTTGCAGAATAATATGGCTAAAATGTTGTTTAGAAAACTGTATTTACCAACTATAGACAATGTTTCTTGCTAGCCTTGTGTTTACAGTTTACTCTATTAACCATTTCTTGGTTCTCACGACATTCCCAAGCCGAGATCTGTTCATGTGGTGGGTAAAGAAAAAGAAGTTAAAATTTTGTTCTGTAAGTAATGAAAGGTTACAGAATTGGTGACTCAAATTTGATTGTAGGTATTTTTGAAAATTAAATTGTGCGGGGTCTCAACTGTTCTGTTCATTAGGAAGTTCTTCTGGATGTCTTTGGTGAACCACAGGGGGCTGTAAGTAGTGAGAAGAAAATAGCTTTTGAATCTAATATTTCTCATCTGTTCTGATTTATTAAAACATATATATGTGTGTGTGTGTGTGTGTGTGTGTGTGCAAATATGTATGTGTGTATGAACTTTTGTTCTGGACAGTGAACTCGAGCCTTGTACATACGAAGCATGTACTTTATCCCTGAGCTACATTGTTGGACAAATACGGGTTACGTTTGCATCCGTGTTTATTACTCTTGTTGTATATTTCTTTGAAGTCCTTACAGCGCTCATGCAGAGACGCAGAATGAACTAATCTAGCTAACTAGAGACAGTATCGGTTTTCTGAACGCTTTAGTTAATATTAAAAACCTACCTTCAACATCTATACTAAGTGAATTTTAAACCCAGAAAGGTTGCACAGAGTCTCACTGTAAGGTGCCAAAATGGCAAATCAGTCAAGACATTGGATTAGAATAGTTTCAAATGAGTGAAGACATGAAAATAGGCAGAGCATTAAATGTGGGTAACCATTTAGAATCTAATGTGCTAAATTATTATTTGTAGATTAGATCTCTTCAGCTCATAAATATTGGTTTTTTTTAGCTAATTTGGGGACCTCTTATACTCAAATAATAAACCATTGGGTTTCTTAGCCTTTGTTTAGGCTGCTTCTGTATCTTGTCTCTGAATTTAATTTGATTTACTCTGCTGGATCTTTAGCTAATGAAGGATTGGCTCAAGTGATTACAGACAGACATTGACCCTGGCCTTGAACTCTGTGGCATCCCTTTTTAAGTCTAAAAACTTTATGCTAGGGTAAGACACTAATTTGAAAGTTATTTAAATTAGGCACATTTTATAATTTGAAAAAGATTAAATTCTGAATTATCTTTGTAATAATCATCGTTAGAACTCGTCATGATGAACCCTTGACGTGTGAGGCAAACACAGATCCTGACAGCTGGCTGACTCATAATAACAGGCCCATGGATTCTCAGTAAAAACTGATAAAGTGATGAGTGTGTTAGATACTCCTACTTCCGTAATCATGATATAATATAATTATGAGAACTGAAAACACTGGAAACATTTTAGTGAAATCAAGACCTTCCTGCTTCTTGGGGAGTCGTTTGTGCTGATTGTTTATATTTCAAAACTCATAACCATGGTGTCAAGTTTTGCACCTGGTAAAAACAGGAAATAAATTTTTAAATATTATATACAGATTTCAATATATGCAAATGAGGTAAATGTGTGCTTTGATATAGGTCTAATGTGTGGTATTGCTTTAAATGAATATTCCCCTACAGAGTCATTTGGGGAACCTAATTTCAGTTCCCTAAAGAACAATCATATGTTCAATCTGCACAGATCGCAGTGACTCCTCACAAAGGCTTCATAGCTATACTTACAAAGGAGGTTCTCAAGACAGGGGACAGTAACAGCTGCCCCTTCAACCTCCAATAGCTTCCACAAGGAAAGGAACTTACTGTGGGGTAGCAGTTTCCTGACTTGGCCATTGGCAGTTTCCATATCCTCAAATGACCACTAGATAAACTCATTTTTACAAGTGGACCTCCATCACTTAGATTTATAGTGGGAAGGGGAAATATCACCTTGACAGACTTACAGTGTCTATGAAGAGGAAAGTCAAGGGACAATAACTGTGGTCTTTAGATCATGGGCTAGACACATCGAAGGTAGACTTCTCAAGCAAGGTGGGAGAAGGAAACATTTACAACGTAATCATGCTGGCACAGCAGGCACACACAAGGGAGAATCTCCATGTGTTATGTGCTGAGAACAATGTTACCTACAGTAACTGATTGTTTGAAGTTTTTAGCTTACTTCAAACACAGGTGTAGGAATGTAGGCCCAGTAAGGGAAATGGTATTTAACTTATGGGCAAAGTGGTCTTCAATTCTTAGTCTCTATGCTGGCCATTCTTCTCACTACTCTGGGAGATACATCTGTCTTCTGGAAGAACTGATCAATCCAGACCTGTTCAAATGCTTAATATACTTACATATATTCCCATACCAGCCTCTGTACTTGCCAACTGCCTTGTTCTTTTAGAATACTGTGTCTTGGATGATTTGTTAGAGTCTGGCTGTGTAATAGTATTCAAGGTTTTGGGGAATCACATGTTTACAACATGCAACTCAAATGGATGAGCATGGTCTATAGCATTTTTTGTAAGCTAGGATTTTTCAAACTGAAACAGAACATCGGACTCCATTTCTAACCTGAAGGTGCTGAAGTAGCAGGTGAAGGGTGTTTGCCAATGTTTCTTATTGCCTAAATTGCCTAATTTCTTTGTTTCCAACATTTATTATCGATACAACCGAAAGATTTCCTGAACTGCAATTGGAGCAGAGCACTGCTTCTTTAAGATAACACAGAGGGCTCCGCCTGGTTGTCATTATTTGTAATCCCAGCTATCTGGGAGGCTGATGTAGAAGGATCATAAGCTCAAGGCCCACAAAAGCTAGAGTGAGTTTAAGAACTGTCTAGGCAACTTGTCTCAATCTTAAACATTAAAAAGAATTATAGAAAAAGGAATGGGGATTTCAATTCAGTTGGGAAGTGCTTCCTAGCCTGTGAGATATTCTGGAATTAATCCAAGTAACAGCAAGAAGATGAAACAACAACAACAACAACAATACTCTCTCTCTCTCTCTCTCTCTCTCTCTCTCTCTCTCTCTCACACACACACACACACACACATTCACACATGGCAGATAGTTCTATGTTAAGATATGTTCTATGTTAAGAGCCCAGGATTTTGAGTGACTTTATTCAGCTAGTTAAAATTTAAATACTCATGGCCTTGGTAGTCAATGGAATAATGTTTTCTTTCTATTCTCTGGACCATATGAATACCCAGCGTTCGATCGGAAGGAGGAATTGAGGTTGCCACTTGGTTGAAATGAGGTTTTCTTGTATTCATTATCTCTGGGGAATGAGTCATTATAATCACGGGGTCTTCTATGTGAATCAGAGAGAATGGTTGCCTCGGCATCAGGGAAGAAGTTGTGATATGAGTGTAGGGGTCAGGGTGATGAGATCTTGGCTTTGAAGATGAAAGGAAACCAACAGCCAATGAATGCGGGCATCCCTTAGGGCTGCAAAGGGGAAGGAAATGCATTGTCCTCTAGAATTTCCAAAAGGCTCACAGCCCTCTGACTCACTGCTATTAGCTCAGGAAAACAAATCGTAACAAGAAGAAGCATAAGAGAGTAAATTTAGGTCATTTAAAGTAGTTTATTACATAAGCAACAGAAATGAAGGCCACTTGAGTGATACAGTCTAGTTCACCAATTAGTGTCTGAGTCAGAGCCCACGTCATTTCCTCTTGCTTTTGGAACCTTTTGAAATCATGAATTAAGAGGCAGCACTTTTAAAACTTAATTCATGCCTAATTTTTGTTCCTGAGTTAATTTATTTTAAATGGAAAATGGACAGGCTAAAATGACCTTTGATCATAGCAGAGACTATGCAAGTTAAGTTTTTGTCTTAATCTCCAGGTAATAGACAAGAAACATATGTGTTACAGTTTTAACACCAAAACCAATCACACAGTGTTGTATTTTTAGTTAAAGTATGACTCTGTGGTTTTCAAATGGCAGAGTTGTGAGCCACTTAATTAAGCATGTTTTTGTAAGAGGTGATAGAGTTTGTGGCATCCAGATACTAGGGGGAACTGTGTCAGAAGAGCTTGGGATACACCCTAAGGGCCTGCCTCTTTTATAAGGGGATGGAAATGATTGAGCCTTCACATTTATACAGTTTGACCCTCAGCTTTGTGCAGTCTTTTTCCTGTGAAAGCACTGCGAGTGTTGTTTCTCTGGAGGTCTTTGGCTTTGTGTTTAATGTGATGATGGATTATAGATTTCCTTCTGCCTGGATCTGGTGCATCAGTTTACATCTAAACCCTTATGTATCCTATTAGCCTAATTACTAGGGCAATAGATAGATTTATTGGTGACTGTTATAAAGGAAGCCAGGTGACAAAGAGGAAAGTGAACACAAACCCAACAATCATTTTGATTGAAGTTTTTGCCAAATCATAAGTCAACCATCTCAAGGCATTGGATTTCCTGTAAGGAGTGGGTGGTGAAGAGTATCAAAGACAAAATCAAAGATGAGAGACTTGTAGATGTCAACATGAAGAGAAAATGAGTATATGTTAAAAATGTAGACTCCTAGAATAGCTGAGAGAAAAGAAAAATAATTGAGAAAATAAGAACAGAATGAGTCTAGGGGTTTACAGTTCCTGACTCTTATGTGTCCTGGCTCTTACATTGAAGTTGCTTGTAATCATGTTTACTCAAAAGTTTTGAGGGGATTTTTGTGTGTGTGTATGTCTGTATTAGTCTTAATTCTGAAGGTCATCTCCACTTGACATATGCCTAGGGGTGTGTCTAGTTAGAGCATGGGCCAGTGATGCCTTGTGAGCATTCAAGAGAAGGCTGACTCTAAGAACCAATAGTTTAGAGGTTTTACTATTGTGTTCAGTAATAGCCTTTGATATGCCCTTATCAGATAAAGTCCTCTTACTGTGAGAAATTTCTACATGCAGCCAATTAAATTCACTATATTTATTTTTTCTAAACCTTTTACTTAATCTTAATGTCTTTGGGAGCAGATAGCATAGTGTACATTTATAATACTTTATTGGTTTTGGCTCTGCTACTGTGTCAGATATCTGGGAGGCTAGAAAGATGTGACTGATTTTGGCTCACGGTTTCAGAGGTTTCAGTTGGCTTTTATCTGACTATAAGTTGGGCTATGAGGTAGGATAATATGTGGTCTGAGCTTGATGAAATCGTTCCTGGGAAGTGGAGGGGAGACAAAAGGGGAAGAGATAGAAAGAGATGATGAAGAAGGGGGAAAATAATAATAGATAAAAGATACACCAAAGAAATCTTCCCTAGTTTCCATCTTCCTAGTTCCTTCTGCTATTCCCCACTTAAGTTTCCAAAATACAACTAGCAGCTCAGACCAAGCTTTCGACATAGGAATCTGAGGGGTACATTTCATACTGAAATGATAAAAATAAGCATATTTTTATGAGACATTTATATCATAGATTTATATTTTGTAGGTGTATTTGTATATGTACATATCTAGGCATGAAAATATAGCATTGAGGCTTTTAATCTTATTCTCTGTGAACAATCAGAATGTGTGTCTTGTTTGGACATCGCTACTTCAATAAATAAGAATAATTCCCTTCAAAAGACCAGGCAAATCACACTGACTATTTTGTATCAAACTTCCGGTTTCTCTCAAACTACTTAGTCTAGTTATCATCCACAACTACAGAAAACAGCTTTTGCTTTTCTACTACTTAAAATGCTAGAAGACAGTATATCAAGAATTATTAAACTTTATTTTCCATGAGTATCTATATTCTACAATTTTAACATATTTCAAGATGACAAGTTAAACATATGCACAATGTAATATACAGAGATTTTTTTCACACCATATTATGAATATTTGCTTTATATTGAAAAACAAGAAAAAGCAGGGCCTGTTGGCACAGACCTCTATTCCTAGCTTCTTTGCGTGGAGGTTAGGGGCTCAGGAAGGAAGATCACAAGTTCAAGGCCTTTCTGGGCCACAGTGTAGTTTAAGGGCATCAAGGGCAATTTAGTGAGACTTGACCTCATAATTGAAGAGTGAAAAGAAGGTATTGAATATAGTTTGGTGGTAGAGTACTTACATAATCTCTTAACCAATATAATTTAAAATTAGCCTTAGACCTTAGAATTGAGTATGAATATAGAAATTATAAGTGACTTTCTCAGCACTGAAGCTCCCGGAAGGGGCGGCACAGGTCTTCCTGGTTGCTGCCGCTGCAGAGAGCCCCTGGGCAGCACCCCACGAGCGAACTTGAGCTTCGGGACCACAGGTAAGACCAAATTTTCTGCTGCAAGAAAGCTGCCTGGTGAGCTTGGGACACACGGAAGCAGAATTTCTCTAGAACCGGGCACGTTCTGTGTTTACCGGAAGTCCCACACCCGCGGATCCCGGCCCGCAGCATCTCTGCTCCCAGACCCAGTGAGAGAGAGACCCAACCGCCTGGTCAGGTGGGCACTCCTGAGGCTGCAGAGCGGAAGAGACCACCAACACTGCTCACCCCTGCCCACATCCCTGGCCCAAGAGAAAACTGTATAAGGCCTCTGGGCTCCCGTGGGGGAGGGCCCAGGAGCGGCAGGACCCCTGCCAGAGACACCGCCTGACCCTGAAGGAAACAGACCGGATAAACAGTTCTCTGCACCCAAATCCCGTGGGAGGGAGAGCTAAACCTTCAGAGAGGCAGACAAGCCTGGGAAACCAGAAGAGACTGCTCCCTGCACACACATCTCGGACGCCAGAGGAAAAAGCCAAAGACCATCTGGAACCCTGGTGCACTGAAGCTCCCGGAAGGGACGGCACAGGTCTTCCTGGTTGCTGCCGCTGCAGAGAGCCCCTGGACAGCACCCCACGAGCAAACCTGAGCCTCGGGACCACAGGTAAGACCAAATTTTCTGCTGCAAGAAAGCTGCCTGGTGAACTCAAGACACAGGCCCACAGGAACAGCTGAAGACCTGTAGAGAGGAAAAACTACACACCCGAAAGCAGAACACTCTGTCCCCATAACTGACTGAAAGAGAGGAAAACAGGTCTACAGCACTCCTGACACACAGGCTTATAGGACAGTCTAGCCACTGTCAGAAATAGCAGAACAAAGTAACACTAGAGATAATCTGATGGCGAGAGGCAAGCGCAGGAACCCAAGCAACAGAAACCAAGACTACATGCCATCATCGGAGCCCAATTCTCCCACCAAAACAAACATGGAATATCCAAACACACCAGAAAAGCAAGATCTAGTTTCAAAATCATATTTGATCATGATGCTGGAGGACTTCAAGAAAGACCTGAACACACTTAGGGAAGCACAGGAAAACATTAATAAACAAGTAAAAGCCTACAGTACAGAGAGGAATTGCAAAAATCCCTGAAAGAATTCCAGGAAAACACAATCAAACAGTTGAAGGAATTAAAAATGGAAATAGAAGCAATCAAGAAAGAACACATGGAAACAACCCTGGATATAGAAAACCAAAAGAAGAGACAAGGAGCTGTAGATACAAGCTTCACCAACAGAATACAAGAAATGGAAGAGAGAATCTCAGGAGCAGAAGATTCCATAGAAATCATTGACTCAACTGTCAAAGATAATGTAAAGCGGAAAAAGCTACTGGTCCAAAACATACAGGAAATCCAGGACTCAATGAGAAGATCAAACCTAAGGATAATAGGTATAGAAGAGAGTGAAGACTCCCAGCTCAAAGGACCAGTAAATATCTTCAACAAAATCATAGAAGAAAACTTCCCTAACCTAAAAAAAGAGATACCCATAGACATACAAGAAGCCTACAGAACTCCAAATAGATTGGACCAGAAAAGAAACACCTCCCGTCACATAATTGTCAAAACACCAAACGCACAAAATAAAGAAAGAATATTAAAAGCAGTAAGGGAAAAAGGTCAAGTAACATATAAAGGGAGACCTATCAGAATCACACCAGACTTCTCGCCAGAAACTATGAAGGCCAGAAGATCCTGGACTGATGTTATACAGACCCTAAGAGAACACAAATGCCAGCCCAGATTACTGTATCCAGCAAAACTCTCAATTAACATTGATGGAGAAACCAAGATATTCCATGACAAAACCAAATTTACACAATATCTTTCTACAAATCCAGCACTACAAAGGATAATAAATGGGAAAGCCCAACATAAGGAGGCAAGCTATACCCTAGAAGAAGCAAGAAACTAATCGTCTTGGCAACAAAACAAAGAGAATGAAAGCACACAAACATAACCTCACATCCAAATATGAATATAACGGGAAGCAATAATCACTATTCCTTAATATCTCTCAACATCAATGGCCTCAACTCCCCAATAAAAAGACATAGATTAACAAACTGGATACGCAACGAGGACCCTGCATTCTGCTGCCTACAGGAAACACACCTCAGAGACAAAGACAGACACTACCTCAGAGTGAAAGGCTGGAAAACAACTTTCCAAGCAAATGGTCAGAAGAAGCAAGCTGGAGTAGCCATTCTAATATCAAATAAAATCAATTTCCAACTAAAAGTCATCAAAAAAGATAAGGAAGGACACTTCATATTCATCAAAGGAAAAATCAACCAAGATGAACTCTCAATCCTAAATATCTATGCCCCAAATACAAGGGCACCTACATACGTAAAAGAAACCTTACTAAAGCTCAAAACACACATTGCACCTCACACAATAATAGTGGGAGATTTCAACACCCCACTCTCATCAATGGACAGATCATGGAAACAGAAATTAAACAGTGATGTAGACAGACTAAGAGAAGTCATGAGCCAAATGGACTTAACGGATATTTATAGAACATTCTATCCTAAAGCAAAAGGATATACCTTCTTCTCAGCTCCTCATGGTACTTTCTCCAAAATTGACCATATAATTGGTCAAAAAACGGGCCTCAACAGGTACAGAAAGATAGAAATAATCCCATGCGTGCTATCGGACCACCACGGCCTAAAACTGGTCTTCAATAACAATAAGGGAAGAATGCCCACATATACGTGGAAATTGAACAATGCTCTACTCAATGATAACCTGGTCAAGGAAGAAATAAAGAAAGAAATTAAAAACTTTTTAGAATTTAATGAAAATGAAGATACAACATACCCAAACTCATGGGACACAATGAAAGCTGTGCTAAGAGGAAAACTCATAGCGCTGAGTGCCTGCAGAAAGAAACAGGAAAGAGCATATGTCAGCAGCTTGACAGCACACCTAAAAGCTCTAGAACAAAAAGAAGCAAATACACCCAGGAGGAGTAGAAGGCAGGAAATAATCAAACTCAGAGCTGAAATCAACCAAGTAGAAACAAAAAGGACCATAGAAAGAATCAACAGAACCAAAAGTTGGTTCTTTGAGAAAATCAACAAGATAGATAAACCCTTAGCCAGACTAACGAGAGGACACAGAGAGTGTGTCCAAATTAACAAAATCAGAAATGAAAAGGGAGACATAACTACAGATTCGGAGGAAATTCAAAAAATCATCAGATCTTACTATAAAAACCTATATTCAACAAAATTTGAAAATCTTCAGGAAATGGACAATTTCCTAGACAGATACCAGGTATCGAAGTTAAATCAGGAACAGATAAACCAGTTAAACAATCCCATAACTCCTAAGGAAATAGAAGCAGTCATTAAAGGTCTCCCAACCAAAAAGAGCCCAGGTCCAGACGGGTTTAGTGCAGAATTCTATCAAACCTTCATAGAAGACCTCATACCAATATTATCCAAACTATTCCACAAAATTGAAACAGATGGAGCCCTACCGAATTCCTTCTACGAAGCCACAATTACTCTTATACCTAAACCACACAAAGACCCAACAAAGAAAGAGAACTTCAGACCAATTTCCCTTATGAATATCGACGCAAAAATACTCAATAAAATTCTGGCAAACCGAATTCAAGAGCACATCAAAACAATCATCCACCATTATCAAGTAGGCTTCATCCAAGGCATGCAGGGATGGTTTAATATACGGAAAACCATCAACGTGATCCATTATATAAACAAACTGAAAGAACAAAACCACATGATCATTTCATTAGATGCTGAGAAAGCATTTGACAAAATTCAACACCCCTTCATGATAAAAGTCCTGGAAAGAATAGGAATTCAAGGCCCATACCTAAACATAGTAAAAGCCATATACAGCAAACCAGTTGCTAACATTAAACTAAATGGTGAGAAACTTGAAGCAATCCCACTACAATCAGGGACTAGACAAGGCTGCCCACTCTCTCCCTACTTATTCAATATAGTTCTTGAAGTTCTAGCCAGAGCAATCAGACAACAAAAGGAGATCAAAGGGATACAGATCGGAAAAGAAGAGGTCAAAATATCACTATTTGCAGATGACATGATAGTATATTTAAGTGATCCCAAAAGTTCCACCAGAGAACTACTAAAGCTGATAAACAACTTCAGCAAAGTGGCTGGGTATAAAATTAACTCAAATAAATCAGTTGCCTTCCTCTACACAAAAGAGAAACAAGCCGAGAAAGAAATTAGGGAAACGACACCCTTCATAATAGACCCAAATAATATAAAGTACCTCGGTGTGACTTTAACCAAGCAAGTAAAAGATCTGTACAATAAGAACTTCAAGACACTGAAGAAAGAAATTGAAGAAGACCTCAGAAGATGGAAAGATCTCCCATGCTCATGGATTGGCAGGATTAATATGGTAAAAATGGCCATTTTACCAAAAGCAATCTACAGATTCAATGCAATCCCCATCAAAATACCAATCCAATTCTTCAAAGAGTTAGACAGAACAATTTGCAAATTCATCTGGAATAACAAAAAACCCAGGATAGCTAAAGCTATCCTCAACAATAAAAGGACTTCAGGGGGAATCACTATCCCTGAACTTAAGCAGTATTACAGAGCAATAGTGATAAAAACTGCATGGTATTGGTACAGAGACAGACAGATAGATCAATGGAATAGAATTGAAGACCCAGAAATGAACCCACACACCTATGGTCACTTGATTTTTGACAAAGGAGCCAAAACCATCCAATGGAAAAAAGATAGCATTTTCAGCAAATGGTGCTGGTTCAACTGGAGGGCAACATGTAGAAGAATGCAGATCGATCCATCCTTATCACCCTGTACAAAGCTTAAGTCCAAGTGGATCAAGGACCTCCACATCAAACCAGACACACTCAAACTAATAGAAGAAAAACTAGGGAAGCATCTGGAACACATGGGCACTGGAAAAAATTTCCTGAACAAAACACCAATGGCTTATGCTCTAAGATCAAGAATCGACAAATGGGATCTCATAAAACTGCAAAGCTTCTGTAAGGCAAAGGACACTGTGGTTAGGACAAAACGGCAACCAACAGATTGGGAAAAGATCTTTACCAATCCTACAACAGATAGAGGCCTTATTTCCAAAATATACAAAGAACTCAAGAAGTTAGACCGCAGGGAGACAAATAACCCTATTAAAAATGGGGTTCAGAGCTAAACAAAGAATTCACAGCTGAGGAATGCCGAATGGCTGAGAAACACCTAAAGAAATGTTCAACATCTTTAGTCATAAGGGAAATGCAAATCAAAACAACCCTGAGATTTCACCTCACACCAGTGCGATTGGCTAAGATCAAAAACTCAGGTGACAGCAGATGCTGGCGAGGATGTGGAGAAAGAGGAACACTCCTCCATTGTTGGTGGGGTTGCAGACTGGTAAAACCATTCTGGAAATCAGTCTGGAGGTTCCTCAGAAAATTGGACATTGAACTGCCTGAGGATCCAGCTATACCTCTCTTGGGCATATACCCAAAAGATGCCTCAACATATAAAAGAGACACGTGCTCCACTCTGTTCATCGCAGCCTTATTTATAATAGCCAGAAAATGGAAAGAACCCACATGCCCTTCAACAGAGGAATGGATACAGAAAATGTGGTACATCTACACAATGGAATATTACTCAGCTATCAAAAACAACGAGTTTATGAAATTCGTAGGCAAATGGTTGGAACTGGAAAATATCATCCTGAGTGAGCTAACCCAATCACAGAAAGACATACATGGTATGCACTCATTGATAAGTGGCTATTAGCCCAAATGCTTGAATTACCCTAGATCCCTAGAACAAACGAAACTCAAGACGGATGATCAAAATGTGAATGCTTCACTCCTTCTTTAAATGAGGAAAAAGAATACCCTTGGCAGGGAAGGGAGAGGCAAAGAGTAAAACAGAGACTGAAGGAACACCCATTCAGAGCCTGCCCCACATGTGGCCCATACATATACAGCCACCCAGTTAGACAAGATGGATGAAGCAAAGAAGTGCAGACCGACAGGAGCCGGATGTAGATCGCTCCTGAGAGACACAGCCAGAATACAGCAAATATAGAGGCGAATGCCAGCAGCAAACCACTGAACTGAGAATAGGTCCCGTATTGAAGGAATCAGAGAAAGAACTGGAAGAGCTTGAAGGGGCTCGAGACCCCAAAAGTACAACAATGCCAAGCAACCAGAGCTTCCAGGGACTAAGCCACTACCTAAAGACTATACATGGACTGACCCTGGACTCTGACCCCATAGGTAGCAATGAATATCCTAGTAAGAGCACCAGTGGAAGGGGAAGCCCTGGGTCCTGCTAAGACTGAACCCCCAGTGAACTAGTCTATGGGGGGAGGGCGGCAATGGGGGGAGGGTTGGGAGGGGAACACCCATAAGGAAGGGGAGGGGGGAGGGGGATGTTTGCCCGGAAACCGGGAAAGGGAATAACACTCGAAATGTATATAAGAAATACTCAAGTTAATAAAAAAAAAAATAAAAAAAAATAAAAAAAATGTAATTCTTTTATTTTTACATTTCTTAAATAATAAAAGGCAAACATTTATTTCTAAATTGTGTTATAATTTGTAGGAAAATGCAAAAAAAAATAAGTGACTTTCTCATGTTATCTTTATAACATCATAAGAATATAGTCAATATGTGTTCAGTTTTATGTAGTCCAATATTTTAATATTGATTTATAATCAGTTGTTTACGGAAATAATGCTAATCTAATAAACTCAGAAAACTGTGGGACAAATTAGTCTAAAGAATAAGAAATTAAACCTAAATCATGTGTTCACAAAAATTTCCATGCTTTACTTTTCTAATAATAACACTAATAATATGGTTAAATTTAAGTCAAGGTTAATAATTGATTTATCTAAATTTTAAAATAGTAAAGACTACAATTAAAATATTTATTAACTTGTTTTATATATTACAAAAATATCTACTAAATTTGTATATTCATGGCAAGGACTCTGTGTTGCTAATTTTCCTTCTATGTACTAATAAGTCTTTATCTCTTTGCATAGGTAAAATTTTGCTTCTGATTTACTGTCTTGGCAAGGAAAAATCCATACAACATTAGAGCAACTTGTTCTTGTTTGGGAAATTTTTAATTATTTATTTTGACTAGCTATGTGGAAATGTTTATATCATGACAAAACAAGTCTTTGGTTGTATTTACCTCTAATGTTGCTCAAGAAACAGACAAAAAGGAGATGAAGTGAGAGGCCTCATGTTTCAGACAGATATTAAATTATCACTGCAGATGACAGACTTCCTTGTCCTTTATAGTAAGAAGAGAAAGCGTGGGTGCAAGAAAACCCATTTCAACATAGACATGTATAAACAGAAGAGGAGAGAAAAGACATTCAAACTCATTATAGTTGATTCAAACAGTAGCTAGGGCATTTTACGATTCCATCAAGCCTTCTAATGGTACAGCAGCCTCTGAAGTACGATTATGAGAAAGCAAAGACTGCCTGTGTCAAAGACGGCTCTTTTGCAGTCAGTTGATCAGCCTGTCGATATCTCTATAATTTTTCTATGCCTCTTTCAAATAAGCATCTTGACCAATGTCGAGTTCTCTTAAACGATCCCTGAAACGTCAGATTATCCTGGGTAGAATTATTTTATAGAGAGATGCTCGTGAGTTAACACGTGAAAGGAGATCACATATAATTGATGTTAGTCAGAGCTGATTGTTCTGCTCTGTGCTTCTTGAGTCTTCCCTAACATGACTTATCAACCATTGGGGGCCCAATTAACTGTCGAGCTCAAGGCAGACAAAAATAAAGCATGTTTTATGGCTAAAAAGACAAGTCTCAAGAAAGCCTTTAAATATGTATTTTAAATTACCTTTATTAAAGTGTAATTTATGACCATACATTTTATATCTACTCGGAGCACAGACATGCGATTTTGTAAAACCAATCTAATACAAATTGTATCCAAAGCATGCTAGTCTTCCATAATCATCAAACACTTTCGTTCTTGGGTTGGACTTATTCGGAGTATGTACTTCCGCTCCCTACAGACTTTCTCTTACAGCCTCATCAAGGATAAAGAAAAGTTCCAAAGTGATGGTGAGGAAACAAACAAACCAAAACAGAAAAAAAAAAAAAAGGAGGGTGTGTTAGCATTTCCCCTTTAGCTCCTCCCAACAGTTACCTAGCAATAGCCAGTATGAGCCTGGCTTTCTATAAAAGGACTGTTTGGCTTCTCTCCTCCTCCCTCTAGACTCTCTCTGTCCCCCCATTCTCACACCCCAGCCTCTCACTCTCTGGTTTTTCTGGCCTCTCTCCCTCCCTCCCTCTCAGGCTCTCCCTCTTTCTCCCTAACCCCACTTGTTCCTGCTGGCCTCCTCTCTTCTTTCTCTACTCTCCCTCTTTCTGTTCTTCACTGTCCCCCTTCTTTCTCTGCCTCTACTCCCTTCTTAATCCCCATATCCCCCCTTATCATGCCCCGAATAAACTTCATTTTATAGTGGACCCATTGTATGGCTGGTACCTCAGGAACAGCATAGGTCTACTAAACCACTCCTCCTGCCTCATCATGCTGCCACATTATGAAACATGTCAGGGGGCAATTTCAAGTTTTTCTTTAATCTTCAGCCAATAAAATGTACTTAACATTTATGAATTACCAGGACAAAGTTGAACCCAGGTTCAATTTAGTTGCATCTTCAATCTTGTGAGAAAACCCTTCCCCAAACCCAGCTTAAGAACAAGGAGCCACAGGGGACAAACATCTCCAGACCACTTACAGGTCAATGCAGTCTCAGTGGGACCTCTAGCATGGGAGTTGTTGACTAAGGACACATCCCTCAAAATAATCTTTGAGCAAGAACAACAAAGTTCATTCGATGAGAAAGAAGGTAACCCTGGGAAATTTTCATCCTTCTTTCAAAGGCAGAAGTCGAAGTCAAAAAAACACCCAGGGTTTTCAGGTTTTAGGGTCTAGACTAAGAAAGCTTAAAGTCAAGTCCGACAAGATTAGGGATTGCACAGTTTATTTCAAAGCAGTTATGGCGTAAGGACTCTAAGATACCCAGGCCCTTAGACTACATTTGTGAACAAACTATTATTCGTGGTAAGGTTTTTTTGTTGGCTTGCAGTCCCTGCCCCAAGGAACAAGTACTTTCTGGAGCAAGCAGTTATATTTGCTTTCAGGGTTATTTAACACAGGGACAGAAAATTATGCTGGTTTCAGTTTTCATTCCCCTTTCCTGCCCATCCTCCCTTGAAACTCGGTTCAGGTTTCCCAGAGCTGGACCACTAGATTAGGCTAATAAAAGTGTTGTGAAACCAGGGCTGACGTGAAGACTTAGACCTCAAAATTGTCCTGTTTGGGAGATCGTTAACTGGCCTGATACTAGTGATTTCCAATTCAATTAGTATTTTTTTTTTTTGTGTGTGTGTTTATTCTGTTAGTGTTTATTGGGAGATATTCAAACAAAATTATGATAAAAATTTTTTCCCTTTAGTAAAATGAGTACACACACACACACACACACACACACACACACACACATATGTATATGTATATTATTGACATTATCTGCATACTGCATGACCAAATAAGAAGTCATCCCAAATTAACTCTAAATTCATTCCTATTTCCAAGTGGGCTGAGATCATCATGATAGACTAAGACAAGGGAAAGGAACTGACTGAGATGCCAGCGATCATAACAGCTTTAAAGACAAAGTAGGGAACATCAGAATCAGATCCTGCATCTTGAACCCACATATCACAAGCAGTAGTAAAGCAGTGATTATATCGAGGCAGTTCACAAACGTGCCCCCAGATATAAGACTATCTTGAAGGCTCTCTACAATTGGTAACTTCATCATAGTGGAGACCCTAATGGTAGCTTCTATGACAGTGAGTTCCAAGAAATAAAAATCAATGACTATCAAGATTTCAGCCTCCATACCATTGGACTAAGAGGACTAAACCAGCAGATACAGGATTTTTATGCCTGTGCAGTCTCAGAGCATAGCAACCATGCCTGTAGTTCTTTGACTGTAAGTCTACCTATAGTTAGGTACTGAAAGGCTAATGGAAGCCAGAGAGACAAATTTACCGAGGAATAAAGGGAAATTTCACTGTTATAATACCAAGGAGAAGTTGGATGGATTATAGTCACAGTATATTACAAATAGATTTAGGTGATCCATGAAACAAGTCAAATGATTGAATCTGAAGATTTTGTTTAAGCAGCACTCGAGCTCTGGAAGTAAGCCAGAACGTAGGAAGAAAACACCCTTTCTGTAGAATCTTTTAAAAATTGACTGATCTGATTCTTATCTGGACAAGGAAAAAAAAATCTGAAAGGGGATGCCTATTAGGTTTTCAAATGTTTCTGTGTTTCCTCAGAGACCTTAGCAGCCCTGGAAATTTCCGGAAGTGCGGAGTGCTGGTGGGGGTGGGGCAGATGGCAGGTAGCTTTCAGGTTTTAGGAGAGCCACACCTATGCAAATATGGATGGCAGCTCCAGGTTGACTCTCAAGTCTCGCTCCTTGTCTCATCTCTATCTCCTATGGCATGGAATCTTTAGGGAGTCTTCTCTTGTAATCTTTTTGGACTGGGCTTTTATAAGGAACTCTGTGGCATTCCTCACAGATTTCTGGAGCCGGGTTTGTGTTGGGGGTGGGGGTGGGGGTAAATAGCCTTTGAGTATCATTCCTGAATCTGTTCGTTTATTCCCTGGTGCTTTTGCGGAGTCTAAGGAAAAACATGAGCCTGTAGCCTTCCAGCCCGGGGCTGTAAAGTTGTCAGATCTCATAAGCTCGGCAACGTGTTTGGGTCTGGACAGGACTTGGAAGGGAGAACGCAAAAGAAAAAAAAAAAGGAAGGGGAAAAAAAAGAGTTTGTGGAACACACATCTGCTGCACAGCAGATGGTAGTTACGGAGCTTTCCCTGTAATTCTTGTTGCGTTTCCTCTACTGTAGTACTTAGGGGTTTTAAGTCGGGGGAGGGAAGCAAAATATTTGCGGGGGGGGGGGGGGGTGGTGGTGGCGGGAGGAGGTGACTGTAACGTCAAAAGCCAGGCTTTAATTGTTCCACAACGCAGGATTTACAGAGTTAAGTTTCCCACAACCATCCTCCAGCTCGGCAGGGTGTGTTACAATAGGAGCCCTCATTACATAATCGCCAAACCCCGGGTAATGTTACACAGTGTTCAGCAGATAAAGGGCACGCAATAATGGAAAGGAGCTGCACTTTTTCCTCTAATCTTAGATGGACGGAGCGTATTATGTTACTGCATAAATATTACATGATCATGTAACAAAATATACTAATGAAATACACAGATTCGAAGCCAGAGTGCAAGGGTTGGGATTGCACTGGGAGCTCTTAAATTGATTTTCCTATTCTTCGCTAATTCACATTCAAACTTAATTTAGCATTTGTGTCATTTTATGAGAATATAATATGTCATGGGAGACTTGACAGTTTTTAATGGGTTTATAAAATGGTACTTAGAGTCAACTTCTGTAACAGAAATATAGACATACAACACCACTGCTGTCTTCCTCAGCTTGTGCCTGTCTGCGTCTTCTTATGCACTTGATTGTTGACCTAAAGGCTCATTTTGGCATAACGGTTCCTCCTACCTTCTAAGTACAGTACCTTTGTTCTCAATGTTAAAGGCATAGAGGTTGTGTGTTGGGTTTGGGGGCATTTCTATTCACTGCTTGCTTAATATTTGTGTGCAAATTAGTCAGACTACTCATTTAAACAGCTTCTGTCAGTGGATTAAAAACACACTGACACAGCACCTACTGTGTAACGAGTTCTGTTGTAGACTCTGATGTGATGGAAAGAAACTGTCAGGGCCTTGCCTCTTCCGAAATGAAGATCTCCAGTGAGGATGACGGCCCTGATTCTATTCACTTGGAGCCAGACTGTGTCGTGCACCCCAAACAGCTTTGACAGTGCTGGCAGAGCACATCTTGTTACATTTTCTTCTTTCATTTTGCAGAACTCTATTTCGGGCAAATGTTTCCTGTTATCCTGCTTCTGCTGTGTGATTTTCCTAGGAATGCTCATGTTTACCGTGCTCTGAGTGAGGCTGTTTGCAGTCTTTCTATGGGTATAGTACTGTTATCTAATATTCCGTCGAGCTAAATAAGCCTTGCAGAATTGTGGGAGGTCAGAAGTGGAAACACGGTAAAAACAAAACAAAGACACAAACAAATAAAATACTCCTTTTGAACATTGGGAAATTCAGGTTCAGAAACTGCAGAAGATCAGGCATGTATGTATCAGTGGAGAAATAGGCTGGGTTCATTTCTTCTTCTTTATTGTGCAATGGCTGGCTATATGCTCATGGCATAAAGTTGGTTTCTGTGATATTTTGTTTTTGAGATGGAAAGACAAAACCAAACAGAACAAAGCAGGAGGCTTAAGTGGGCATTAACTTGTGAAAATGTAGACACAAATGCCTAGCAGAAAGACCGCTAAAAATAGAAAAATATTTTCAAGCAATTTAATCAATGCATTCAGTGAAGATTCTGTTTACTAATTAACACCGCAATCAGGTTTTAATTTTTTTAGTCATTTATTTATTTTAGTATGATCCTTTAGATTTAGTTTCATTATTTTAAGGCCATAGTGAAATTACACCTTATTATTTATAATTGCTGTTCTTTTATTCTATAGTCCATGAGGTTAATTTTGTAATTCAATTATCAAATAGCATATGGTTAGTCATAACTTTTTCCTAATTACTTCAATATCATAGGATATTTGTGCTGTGCTGAGAATATTAATATATGATATTAATATACTCACATAGTTTTTAAAAAGAAAGGAAATACCTTTAAATATCATGTGCTATTCATTCTTTTGTTAATGTGGAAGATATAGAACATTTGGAAACGACTGGCGTGTAGTTTTAGAGTTTTCAGCCAGTGGACTCTGGGCTATATTGTTCTTCATCTCCTGTGTATTAAGAAGAGTCATAATGCCAGGGAGTGTGTAGTGGAGTGGTTCACCTTTTGGCAGACAAGAAGCAAATAGAAGCAGCATCTGGGGAAAAGACAGTCTTCAACCCCGTGTTCTCAGTGACCTATTCCTTTCCATTAGTTCCTACCTCCTAACTGCCCCTCTAGCTAGTCACCAGTGAGCTTATCAATAAGTTAGCTTACTCATGAAGCCCGTGCCTCAGTAATCCAATCATTGCAATAACACCACCTAGCCTCTAAGCCTTCAGTACATGAGGGTGTTTGGGGGGATGCTTCCTGTCCACACCACAATATTCTTTCCTGGACCCTAAAGATTTATATCCATTGTATGTTGCAAACTGTTTGTAGTCTATTCTCAAGAGTCTCGTCGGAGTCTCAACAGTTCTAGCATTTTTCAAAAGTCAAAGTCTAGAGTTACCCTTGAGGCTGACTCAAGGCAAATTTCTAGCTATAAACTATGTAAAATCAAAAGATAAATTGCCTACTCTCAAGACCCAATGGCATAGGTGAGCATTCCCTTTACAGAGAGAAGAACTAATACATTAAAAAAAAAAGACTTGACTAAAACAAGACTGAAAGTCATCAGAGCAAATATTGAATATTATGGAATATTATGATTAAATTTTAAGAGCTTGTGGTGGCAGAACATGGGCCCAAAACAGTTTAAGAAGCCGATTGCTACAGCCTTGCTGTCTGTGGTCCACATGGCCACTCTCCTGTGTTGGCTCTGTTTGCTGATGATACATTTTCTCAATGGTCATTCGATATTCTTGCATTTCCAGGTTTTTGTCATTTACATTACAGTTTCAGTTGTAATCTCACATTCTTATGTATGACACTCTCACAGGCTGCCTGCCACACATTTCCCACCAGTCTAGGTATGACTGTGAAATATGAGTGGAAGCCCACAGGACTTTAAGACTCTAATATTTTGTATGCCCACATCGTCAATATTATGTGGATGACATCGAGGATTGTTGCCAATTTGAGGGAGACTCAGGAGACCCACTTGGACAACGGAGGAAATAACTTCTAAGTTCCTAAAAGACTGATGATGGGGAAACAGTTCTCTAAATGGCCTTATGCTAATAAAATGCCCTAGATGGCTTCTTAAAACTGTCTTTTACTTTTACACACTTGAGCATGCAAGGTAGGGTCTGACCAGTTTCTAAAATGGCTCAAGGTATCTTTTCTGTTGTTCAGATGCTGTGTATTTAGCTTCCTTTAAGACAATAATCTCTTTAGCAACTTTCTTATTCCCAACATTAAGACAGGCTTCCTGTCTTGCCAACTTGTAAACTTTCTACATCTGAGTGTCTGCTCATTATTCCTGATCTATACTATATATTTGGACGAAAGAAGGCTCTAATAGCCATGTCACGGCTTGAATGCTGCCTTGCATTGATATCTCCTTTGTGAGATCAGTCAGTGTATCATATTTAAATCCAGCCCCCAACCCCCACAAAGTTTGAAGGTATGTGCGAAATGTACATGAGGTTTTTATCTAAACAGAGCGCCAAATGGCATCACACCTAATTCCCAATGAGCACTTGTTGGCTCTGAAACCTCATAAGAGGTTTCCATGTTATTGATGAGTACAGAAGAACTAAATTGGTCAGGTAGTTGAGGATAGGGATTTGAAAGACTCCTGAGGACCAATTCTGCTCTGGCCACAAGACAGCAATGTTTTTGGCTCTAGTCACACTTTTTGTGTTCCTGACCAGAGATTATATATATATATATATATATATATATATATATATATATATATATATATAGTCTCTGGATATTGGTTTTACTTTTATTTTTATTATAAGAATTTATGTTTTAGAGACAGTGCCTTATGATATTTCCCTAGCTGGCCTGGAACTCCAGAACAGGATAGCTCTAAACTCACAAAAACTTCCCCTGACTCTGCCTTCTAAGTGCTAGGATAAAAAGTATGTGCCACCGTGGCCAGTCCCTTCCTTCTTTCCTCCCTCCCTCCCTCCTTCCTTCCTTCTTTCCTTCCTTCCTTCTTTTTCTTATATAAATGCTCCTTTCATTGTCCAATATAGTACATAGTAGCTATTATCCATAAGTGGATATTGAGCACTTGAAATATGGCTACTACAGAATAGTATAATTTGTATTTATTACACTTTATTTTTCAATATAATATTTTTTATTGATTCTTTTGATTTCACATCAGGTATGTACCGCAATTACATTTACTTTCAAGACCTTCCATGTCTGCCTCCTCTTTTATGACTTCCCTCCTAAAAATATAAAAAAACAAAAATAAGAATTAAAAAAAATAAAACAGCCAAAAACCAATCCAGTGTTATCTATGTACTCACTAGAGCACGGTCAAACTCTCTGTGGCCTGCCCCTTAAATAAGGCTCTTTCCCGATCAACTGTGACATCAATTGTGCAAAGTTACACTTTTAAGAGTTCTCTTTGATGGCTTCCTCTTTAAGCTGTTAATTGGGGGAGGGGGGTTAGAGGGTTGTCACAGAAGCCTTCCATACCTCTCTCTCTCTCTCTCTCTCTCAACTGTATATTTGCAGATGTCTGTATCACTGCCAAAGTATCTTCCTTGCTCTTTACAGTCAGTCTAAAGATCACAGCACAGATCACAGCCTTCCACGTGGTTTCTGGTGAGGTAGTCTTATGCCCCCTCCTAAGCAACCTACTGACAGCAGCATGAATTCAGGCTGCTGAACAGACATTGGACATTGGTTTGGCCTTTGGTGGTAACATGGGCCACATGACCCCTGGCCACATCAAGAGCATGGGCCCAGATTTTGCCCTTGGTGGCAGCAAGGACTGTGGGCATCAACATGATCCCAGGTAGCTTCATTGGCCATTTGAACTTGGCTCTCGGCAACAGCAGGGCTCACATGCATCAACATGACTTCACACACTCCAGCATAGACCATAGAAATCTGCATGGGCTTAGGTGGTAAAATGTATGGACCATGAACAGCAACATGGTCTCAGGTCACTCCTACAGACATGGCTCCTAGTCTGCAATGTGGCCCTTGGGCATAAATAACACAACATCAGGCGGTGGCACCGACCATAGATATCCACATGTCCTTAGGTGCTAACATGGACCACAGACATCAACATGGTCCCCAGCTGTATCATGAGGGATCACCAACCCACTCATGGTCCTCAAGTGTCGGCATAGACCACAGGCCTCAAAATGGCCTCAGGTAGCTAGCTATACAGGCCACTGCCATCATCATGGCCCCCTGAGGCAGCAAATGCAAGGACATAAAAACTTCAGTTGGTGGCACAGAGTACATAAGTTTATATGAATTTCAATCTCAGGATTCATAACAGCCTGGGGCAGCAGCATGGACCACAGATACCAAGATGGCCTCCAGTGGCACCATAGACCACCGCAGCCCTTCGAGGATATCTAGCCCAGAAAGTGAACTGTTCCTCATCTCTACCTTCACCATTGCCCAGAGCCAAAGAGACCCAGCAGCCGGTTGAATGTTCTGGGGCTGAGTCTGTGTCTGTGTAAGCAGTGCAATGACATGTTCCACTGTCGACCACAGCCATCCCTCATACCTGTCACCGCCATAGAATATCCAGTTCTGTCTCTCCACAAAGCTCATGTTTGTACCATTTTTCTATTTTTTCTATCTCTCCAAAACGTATTTGTTCATTGTAGCGGCACAGTTCTTTTATTTTATATAATGATTCAAAATGGCATAGCTTCCTGGATACCACGTATGAGGGTGTATATGAAACTCCAAGATACTGGTGTAGAGATGTAGATGAACAGCTCATGAATGGAGCAAGCTCAGGTCATCCTTCCCTCATGCCTCAACCCAGATAAGCCTTGTTAAGTCCTAGGTCCTACTAAGTCCTATAAAGACACATTAATATTTTGGCTCAGGGTTTCAGTCCACGGTCATTAGACACCATTGATTCTGGGCCTTGGCAAGGCGGATCATGGCACCAAGGTTTAACTCTTGGCAGCACGGAAGAAAGAAAGAGACATAGAGAAAGTTAACTAGCTGGCTAGTCAGAAAGATAGGGGTGCCACCCAAGAGTCAGCTGGAGTCATTCTTTATAGCCACACCCCCAATACCCTATGTCCTTCAACCTGCTCCTATGTCTTAATGGCAGAGTCAGCTATACATCTGTCATTTGATTTATCCACTGACAAGATCAATGTCATAAAGTTCTTTCCATCTCTTATTTGCTCCACCAGTTGGGGAAACAAGACTCCAACATATAAACCTTTGGGGTCTGCTGGGGCCATTTTAAACTGTGATAGAAAAATTTTTAGTGAAGTAAATGGATATCATAAACACCTCAATGCCTGTTAGGAGTTGTTGATTAAATATTTCTATGTATGAATGTGTGAGTTTCCTGGGTTATAAGCTACTCTATCTATAGCAAGGAAAAGTGAAATAGATTATCCGAATTTTAAAAGAATATTTTTTATTAAATTCACTTATATACAACACAATATCACTCCTTACTACCCAGTACCCCCTCACACTAAGTTCTCCCTCCATTCCTCTTAGAAGGGGAAGCCTGCCTCTGGTTTTCAAACCTCACCCCCCATTCTACCCATAACTAAATATTTAAAAAAATGAGTTCAGTTGCAATTGTGGACTCTGTTCTCAATAGAAAATAAGAGACACCCCAAAAGTTTAATGCTTATATCATGAAGCAATTATATAAACAATGTATAATGTAGAAAGTAATTAATTATCTTACACTCAAATGCATTTCACAAACATTCGAGTTAAATATTATCAGAGAGAACTGAAAAACTGAGGATCAAAAAGAGAAAAAATGTCAATTGTTAAAGAAACTGTATTTTCATTAAGTGTTCTTGTACTGATTTTTTTACTCACTAATAAATACTTCTGATGGCCAATTTGGTTCATATTCTATCACTTGAAACTAATATAAATCTCTGATTCTTCTGAGAAAATTATATTCAATGATCTAGAATAAGAGAAACGGCTTTGGATTTGATGATGTATACATTATTTTAAAAACAAAATCAGAGGGAGCATCATTTTTATCACTTAGCCTTCTGTTGTGCGGGTAATCAAATGTAGCTTGAGTGCAGGCAGTTTTACATGTAGTATCTTGTTGTTAACACATTCGACATTCACACTGTTTTTTTTTTCCCCCCTAAGGTCGACCCAACCATAGCTTATTTTTTTTTCTAGTCATAATTACTATGTCTACAAAAGTGGGTTCTTACTTGTGTCTGGTTTGACTGGTTTCTGCCTTAAGTTAAACTCCATCTTACTGAACCCTTGAGCAGCCCAGTGAGTGTATGATTGTAGACTTCTTTCAAATCTACATGTTGATCTCCAGTTGAACCAATACCAGTTGTTGAAAATGCTGTCTTTTTTCTATTGGATGGTTTTACCTCCTTTGTCAAAGATTAAGTGACCATAGGTGTATGGGTTCATTTCTGGGTCTTCAATTCTATTCCATTGAGTTAACCTGACTGTCTCTGTGCAAATCCCATGCAGTTTTTTTTTAATTTTATTTTTTCATGATTGCTCTATAATTCAGCTTGTGGTCAGAGATGGTGATTCACCCAGAATTTCTTTTATTGTTGAGAATAGATTTCACTTTCCTGGGTTTTTTTGTTTTTCCAAATGAATTTGCATACTGCTCTTTTTTTTTTTTTTAATTAACTTGAGTGTTTCTTATTTACATTTCGAGTGTTATTCCCTTTCCCGGTTTCCAGGCAAACATCCCCCTAATCCCTGCCCTCCCCTTCTCTATGCGTGTTCCCCTCCCCATCCTCCCCCCATTGCCGCCCTCCCCCCAATAATCTAGTTCACTGGGGGTTCAGTCTTAGCAGGACCAAGGGCTTCCCCTTCCACTGGTGATCTTATTAGAATATTCATTGCTACCTATGAGGTCAGAGTCCAGGGTCAGTCCATGTATAGTCCTTAGGTAGTGGCTTAGTCCCTGGAAGCTCTGGTTGCTTGGCATTGTTGTTCATAAGGGGTCTCGAGCTCCTTTAAGCTCTTCGAGTTCTTTCTCTGATTCCTTCAACGGGGGTCCCATTCTCAGTTCAGTGGTTTGCTGCTGGCATTCGCCTCTGTATTTGCTGTATTCTGGCTGTGTCTCTCAGGAGCGATCTACATCCGGCTCCTGTCGGCCTGCACTTCTTTGCTTCATCCATCTTGTCTAATTGGATGGCTGTATATGTATGGGCCACATGTGGGGCAGGCTCTGAATGGGTGTTCCTTCTGTGTCTGTTTTAATGTTTGCCTCTCTATTCCCTGCAAAGGGTATTCTTGTTCCCCTTTTAAAGAAGGAGTGAAACATTCACATTTTGATCATCCGTCTTGAGTTTCATTTGTTCTAGCCATCTAGGGTAATTCAAGCATTTGGGCTAATAGCCACTTATCAATGAGTGCATACCATGTGTGTTTTTCTGTGATTGGGTTACCTCACTCAGGATGATATTTTCCAGTTCCAACCATTTGCCTAAGAATTTCATAAAGTCATTATTTTTGATAGCTGAGTAATATTCCATTGTGTAGATGTACCACATTTTCTGTATCCATTCCTCTGTTGAAGGGCATCTGGGTTCTTTCCAGCTTCTGGCTATTATAAATAAGGCTGCGATGAACATAGTGGAGCACGTGTCTTTTTTATATGTTGGGGCATCTTTTGGGTATATGCCCAAGAGAGGTATAGCTGGATCCTCAGGCAGTTCAATGTCCAATTTTCTGAGGAACCTCCAGACTGATTTCCAGAATGGTTGTACCAGTCTGCAACCCCACCAACAATGGAGGAGTGTTCCTCTTTCTCCTCATCCTGGCCAGCATCTGCTGTCACCTGAGTTTTTGATCTTAGCCATTCTCACTGGTGTGAGGTGAAATCTCAGGGTTGTTTTGATTTGCATTTCCCTTATGACTAAAGATGTTGAACATTTCTTTAGGTGTTTCTCAGCCATTCGGCATTCCTCAGCTGTGAATTCTTTGTTTAGCTCTGAACCCCATTTTTTAATAGGGTTATTTGTCTCCCTGCGGTCTAACTTCTTGAGTTCTTTGTATATTTTGGATATAAGACCTCTATCTGTTGTAGGATTGGTAAAGATCTTTTCCCAATCTGTTGGTTGCCGTTTTGTCCTAACCACAGTGTCCTTTGCCTTACAGAAGCTTTGCAGTTTTATGAGATCCCATTTGTCGATTCTAGATCTTAGAGCATAAGCCATTGGTGTTTTGTTCAGGAAATTTTTTTCCAGTGCCCATGTGTTCCAGATGCTTCCCTAGTTTTTCTTCTATTAGTTTGAGTGTATGTGGTTTGATGTGGAGGTCCTTTATCCACTTGGACTTAAGCTTTGTACAGGGTGATAAGAATAGATTGATCTGCATTCTTCTACATGCTGACCTCCAGTTGAACCAGCACCATTTGCTGAAAATGCTATCTTTTTTCCATTGGATGGTTTTGGCTCCTTTGTCAAAAATCAAGTGACCATAGGTGTGTGGGTTCATTTCTGGGTCTTCAATTCTGTTCCATTGGTCTATCTGTCTGTCTCTGTACCAATACCATGCAGTTTTTAATCACTATTGCTCTGTAATACTGCTTGAGTTCAGGGATAGTGATTCCCCCTGAAGTCCTTTTATTGTTGAGGATAGTTTTAGCTATCCTGGGTTTTTTGTTATTCCAGATGAATTTGCAAATTGTTCTGTCTAACTCTTTGAAGAATTGGATTGGTATTTTGATGGGGATTGCATTGAATCTGTAGATCGCTTTTGGTAAAATGGCCATTTTTACTATATTGATCCTGCCAATCCATGAGCATGGGAGATCTTTCCATCTTCTGAGGTCTTCTTCAATTTCTTTCTTCAGTGTCTTGAAGTTCTTATTGTACAGATCTTTTACTTGCTTGGTTAAAGTCACCCCGAGGTACTTTATATTATTTGGGTCTATTATGAAGGGTGTCGTTTCCCTAATTTCTTTCTCGGCTTGTTTCTCTTTTGTGTAGAGGAAGGCTACTGATTTATTTGAGTTAATTTTATACCCAGCCACTTTGCTGAAGTTGTTTATCAGCTTTAGTAGTTCTCTGGTGGAACTTTTGGGATCACTTAAATATACTATCATATCATCTGCAAGTAGTGATATTTTGACTTCTTCTTTACCAATCTGAATCACCTTGATTTCCTTTTGTTGTCTGATTGCTCTGGCTAGAACTTCAAGAACTATATTGAATAAGTAGGTAGAGAGTGGGCAGCCTTGTCCAGTCCCTGATTTTAGTGGGATTGCTTCAAGTTTCTCTCCATTTAGTCTAATGTTAGCAACTGGTTTGCTGTATATGGCTTTTACTATGTTTAGGTATGGGCCTTGAATTCCTGATCTTTTCAGGACTTTTATCATGAAGGGTTGTTGAATTTTGTCAAATGCCTTCTCAGCATCTAATGAAATGATCATGTGGTTCTGTTCTTTCAGTTTGTTTATATAATGGATCACGTTGATGGTTTTCCATATATTAAACCATCCCTACATGCCTGGGATGAAGCCTACTTGATCATGGTGGATGATTGTTTTGATGTGCTCTTGGATTCGGTTTGCCAGAATTTTATTGAGTATTTTTGCGTCGATATTCATAAGGGAAATTGGTCTGAAGTTCTCTTTCTTTGTTGGGTCTTTGTGTGGTTTAGGTATAAGAGTAATTGTGGCTTCGTAGAAGGAATTCGGTAGTGCTTCATCTGTTTCAATTTTGTGGAATAGTTTGGATAATATTGGTATGAGGTCTTCTATGAAGGTCTGATAGAATTCTGCACTAAACCCGTCTGGACCTGGGCTCTTTTTGGTTGGGAGACCTTTAATGACTGCTTCTATTTCCTTAGGAGTTATGGGGTTGTTTAACTGGTTTATCTGTTCCTGATTTAACTTCGGTACCTGGTATCTGTCTAGGAAATTGTCCATTTCCTGCAGATTTTCAAGTTTTGTTGAATATAGGCTTTTATATTAAGATCTGATGATTTTTTGAATTTCCTCTGAATCTGTAGTTATGTCTCCCTTTTCATTTCTGATTTTGTTAATTTGGACACACTCTCTGTGTCCTCTCGTTAGTCTGGCTAAGGGTTTATCTATCTTGTTGATTTTCTCAAAGAACCAACTTTTGGTTCTGTTGATTCTTTCTATGGTCCTTTTTGTTTCTACTTGGTTGATTTCAGCTCTGAGGTTGATTATTTCCTGCCTTCTACTCCTCCTGGGTGTATTTGCTTCTTTTTGTTCTAGAGCTTTTAGGTGTGCTGTCAAGAAGGTGACATATGCTCTTTCCTGTTTCTTTC